>NC_134353.1:891039790-891217290 GCF_048569485.1 Anomaloglossus baeobatrachus | reverse complement strand
ACACTCGCATGACACTCGGCTCTGTTGTACTGCTAGCGTGAGCCAAGTGTCATGCGAGGGTATCGCAGTAATCCCCGTGTGGCCCCAGTCTAACTGACACATCTGCAGGTTCCTCTCAGCTTTAATCTCACAGGCAATCGGTGTTGCAATATTGCAGAGCTGTGAGAGCTGCAGCAAATGCGTTTATTATGTAACTATGTACTAGTTACATGCCTCACACTGGCAATGCCTCTTTTCATTTATAATAAACTCTGGAGGCAGATTCTCATAGTGAGCTGTGTCTGGCCCATTGCCTGGAATAGCTTATTTACACATTAGAAAAACATGAATTACTTTGAAATAAGACATCAAATAACAAGGTATCACTTTCTTCAGCTTCCTATGACCTATATGCCCATATAGACGGCTTAGGAGGGTTGATCCTACTGATATATTCCCTATATTACAAAAAAAAACAGCATGTCAAAAAAATATTGAAATTGTCCCTCCAGGGATGAAGGAGTTGAACTCTTGCGCCACCTATTGGAAGTAGCAATCCTAATATTCTAAAGTGACCGTTTATCAAGCGGTTTCATACAACCCCTGGCAAAAATTATGGACTCACCTGGCTCTGAGGATGTTCATTCAGTTGTTTACTTTTGTTTAAAAAAAGCAGATCACAGACATGGCACAAAACTAAAGTCATTTCAAATGACTGATGATGACTTGATGCTTCAATAAACGACTGACCTGAAGTACCGTGGGATCTATCCAGGGAAGTTGCTACTGCCTTTTCCCCTTTTTTGGCCCATTTGCCAGCAGCGTGGACCAAGTGAGATGGCTCCAGGCTCGATCCCCTTATGGGCCCCCTTGTTGCTGCTGAGGCTCGGACTCTAGATGGTTGGTGACGTACTTGTAGTACCCTCACCAGCAGGTTTAGCAGGTAATTAAACTTGAGCCTGCTGTGGGAACCTGTATGCCATACGTGCCTAGTCACCAGGAGTCCCCGTACTCGACCAACTCTCTCTCTCTCTTTCTGACTGACTGGTAACCGTTCTCCCCGCTAACAGCTACTTTACGTGCAGGGTCTGACTAGTGTGAGCGCGCGTCTGCGTCTCCTAGCAACCGCTGCTCACCACTACCAGACTGGCTCGCTGCCTCTGCAACTTTAGCTCCCAGCCCCTCCACTACACCCCTTGATGAGATGTGGAGGCAAGCCCCCTCTTGAGTCTACCCAAGGATCCCCTCTAAAGGTGTGGGAGACCTGGTTGCTATGTGTCTGTGCGTACACACCTCATTTTGACCTTTAGGATTACCTGGAAGTACTGTCCCAGCATGGGTGCAGTACTCAGTGGTGCCTGACCAGGTCAGGGGCGCCACACATATCACCCCCTCAAAAACACCATGCCAAAAGTGAAGTTTAGAGATGGGAACATGATGGTGTGTGGCTGCATTTCATTATACACGACACTGGCAAACTTCATATAATTGAAGAAAGGATGTATGGACAAATGTGTTGAGACAAAAATCTGCTGCCATCTACCAGGATAATGAAGATGAAACGATGGTGGACATTTCAGCAAGACAATAATGCCAAACACAGCCAAATAAACTGAATTGGTTTTGGAGAAAGAAAATAAATCTGCTAGAATGGCCAAGCCAATCACCTGACCTGAATCCAATGGAAAATGTATGGAAGGAACTAAAGCTCAGAGTTCTTAGAGAGAGCACACGGGACCTTCAGGATATGAAGAGTGCTTGTGTGGAAGAATGGTCCAAAATCACACCTGAGCTATGCATGGTGCCCAGTTTCTCCATACCGGAGGCATCTTATCACCAACAAAGGCTTTTGTATGAAGTATTATATAAATTTCAGTAAACCTGTTCAAAACATTTTCCCTGTGTCATTTCCCATTGATACACTTCACAAAATTTATGGACATCTATGGTTAGATTTCTTTGCCTGTGTAGATTGTATGGGTTGTTACTGACATCTGGTAAGAAATTCATGTCAATTACACCTTTAGAAAAATATTTAATACTTATTTCACCCGCTATATACTGTATGCATGGTCATTATCGAGAGGTGTTGGAGGTCTTATCTTTAGAATTTTTATGTACATGTGTGCACCCATACATACAGTAGAGTCAGTGCATATAGGTACACATACTTGTCACACAGGCATGTACACATGCGCATACTCGCTACATATGAGCTTCAAGGCATTTGTCTTACATGTTCAGCCAGCTCTGGTTCATTTTGGCTCCTACGATAATGGATTTTGTGAATTTGAGTGAATCTCTGAATACACAGTCGTTAATATCTTTTTGAAAGGAATATATTTCACAAGTCAAAACTTTAGAAATCAGTACAATGAGCAATGATTTACCTGTACCAAGTGCTATATCACCAACTCCATTTTAAATGAAAATGAAGAAAATGGATCATAAGTTGCACATTTAGCAGAAAAAAAGGTTACATTTCCTGACTCTGTAACTATTTTTGGAAGAGTTTGTTCTCTGGAGAATATATACTATTTCTGTGCCTTGGTTTTGCTGGCCTTGCTATTACATAGAGATTGATAGTTCAGAGCACCATGTCCCAGATGTGTCTCGTCCTCAGCTATAACACGTGCAGGACTGCAGCCCATTGCTAACACTGGCTGGTGATGTAAACATGTATTATGGCCAATGACAATGCAGGCCACTATTCCAAATTCCTTCTCTAAGGTCATTGTAATCCTACATGTCTTTTTCGATAACTTGTGAACATTTTATACAATGTCTTTATAATAGTCATATCTTGGCTTGTTACAATACAGTTATCAGAGCTCTCGTACTGACGTTTTGCGTGTTATTAATACATTATTCTCCTTTTCTATAGGCTTTGTGAGTCTGCAGACGGCTCAACCTCTCTAAATCAGGATTACCGAGCTAAAATTGGTAGTTGGAGTGATTGCTATAAAACCTCTGGCCCTACTACACTAAGGTGGGCTTTGCACACTACGACATCGCAAGCCGATGCTGCGATGCTGAGCGCAATAGTCCCCGCCCCCGTCGCAGCTGTTATATCTATCAGCTATCAAGCTGCCGTAGCGAATATTATCACTACGGCAGCTTCACATGCACTCACCTGCCGTGCGACGTTGCTGTGTCCTTATTAAGGGGGCGGGTCGTGTGGCGTCACTGCGACGTCACACGGCAGGCAGCCAATAGGAGCGGAGGGGCGGAGATGAGCGGGATGTAAACATCCCACCCACCTCTGTCCTTCCGCATAGCCGACGGGAGCCGCGGTGACGCAGGTAGGAGATGTTCCTCGCTCCTGCGACTTCACATACAGCGATGTGTGTTGCCGCAGGAGCGAGGAACAACATCGGACCATCGCGTCAGTATAATTATGGAATTCGCCGACGCTACACCGATGATACGATTACGACGCTTTTGCGATCGTTAATCGTATCATCTAGGATTTACACACTACGATGTCTAGAGCGACGCAGGAAGTGCGTCACTTTCGACATGACCCCACCGACATCGCACCTGCGATGTCGTAGTGTGCAAAGCCCGCCTTAGACACTATTCTCATCAGTTTAACCCCATTGGATGCTAAAATCAATCGTGATCAAGGCATCTAATGTGTTTGATAGAGGGAGGGGCACCACCTGTTATCCTATATGTGAAATTTGGTGCTGGGCCACACAGGCGTCGCATTCCTTCTCTAAGGAGCCACTGTGTGCGGATGGGACCTCAGGTAGGGTGCACGACACTGACTGTTTTTTCAGGCCAGTGTCCATCAACCCACTTGCGGTCATCATCGTAGACAGTCAGTTACACATGCAACACTAGTGCTCACTTATAAAACCATAAAGTTCACTTTATTCTTCACACCATTATGACATACATAGCCTTCCTTTGCTTACTTCCTCACAGTGTAGCTTACTACCTCTCAAGCTGTTTCCCTCTGCTATCTTGGATCTCATCCTCAAGCGCCAGGATGTGTTTCTCCTTCTCCCTGACTCCGTTCACTTCATCTGATTTTGGGCCCCAGCGGCTCGGCATGCTGGGGTGAGCCTTAGGCTCTGAATCTCTAAAGGTTACCTCAGAGTTCCCTGATTGTCCCTAGTACCGTGGCCACGTCTTCTCACACCTAAACACTATTTTGTCTCGAGACCTTCCAACCATCCTCTTTCTCTCATTTGTCACTTCCCCTTTAACTGTATATCTTCAATTCTGCCGCTATCTCAGACCAACCACTAGGTGGTGCCTTTGGTAACAGTCCCACTCTATTGGATCTGGAACCTGCACCCAGCTAGCAGCACAGTATATTAAAATATACAATCAGTGCTTAATATTACACACAGAGTACCTGACATAACCGGTACAAGTCCACCTTCTACATACAGTACAGACCAAAAGTTTGGACACACCTTCTCATCTCTAGAACAACTATTAAGAGGAGGCTTTGTGCAGCAAGCCTTCATGGTAAAATAGCTGCTAGGAAACCACTGCTAAGGACAGGCAACAAGCAGAAGAGACTTGTTTGGGCTAAAAAACAAAAGGAATGGACATTAGACCAGTGGAAATCTGTGCTTTGGTCTGATGAGTCCAAATTTGAGATCTTTGGATCCAACCACCGTGTCTTTGTAGAAAAGGTGAACGGATGGACTCTACATGCCTGGTTCCCATCGTGAAGCATGGAGGAGGAGGTGTGATGGTGTGGTGGTGCTTTCCTGGTGACACTGTTGGGTATTTATTCAAAATTGAAGGCATACAGAACCAGCATGGCTACAACAGCATCTTGCAATGGCGTGCTATTCCATCCGCTGTGCGTTTTAGTTGGAGCATCATTTATTTTTCAACAGGACAATGACCCCAAACACACCTCCAGGCTGTGTAAGGGCTATTTGACTAAGAAGGAGAGTGATGGGATGCTACGCCAGATGACCTGGCCTCCACAGTCACCAGACCTGAACCCAATCGAGATGGTTTGGGGTGAGCTGGACCGCAGAGTGAAGGCAAAAAGGCCAACAAGTGCTAAGCATCTCTGGGAACTCCTTCAAGACTGTTGAAAAACCATTTCCTGTGACTACCTCTTGAAGCTCATCAAAAGAATGCCAAGAGTGTGCAAAGCAGTAATCAAAGCAAAAGGTGGCTACTTTGAAGAACCTAGAATATAAGACATATTTTCAGTTGTTTCACACTTTTTTAAGTATTTCATTCCACATGTTTTAATTCATAGTTTTGATGTCTTCAATGTGAATCTACAATTTTTAGAGTCATGAAAATACAGAAAACTCTTTGAATGAGAAGGTGTGTCCAAACGTTTGGTCTGTACTGTATATATCCCATGATGGGATACAATTACATGGCCTGTTAAAGTTCTGCCAATGTATAGCTAAGTATGCATTAGGTTTAGCAGTGCTTTGATGGTTTTATCTATGTCTTCCATCTGGGTCTCTGAAAAATGGGATTCAAATGTGACTCTTAAGGCGGCGTTACACGCAACGACGTATTTAACGATATATCGCCATGGTCACGGATTCCGTAACGCACATCCGGCATCGTTAGCGACGTTGTTGTGTGTGACAGCAAGGAACGACCGTTAACGATGGAAAATACTCACCATACTCACCAACTCGTCCATCGTTGACACATCGTTCCTTTTCAAAAAATTGTAGATTGTTGAGCACGCAGGTTGTTCGTCGTTCCTGAGGCAGCACACATCGCTACGTGTGACTCCCTGGGAACGACAAACAACAGCTTACCTGCGGCCGCCAGCAATGCGGAAGGAAGGAGGTGGGCGGGATGTTACGTCCCGCTCATCTCCGCCCCTCCACTTCTATTGGGCGGCCGCTTAGTGACGCCGCTGTGATGCCGAACTTACCGCCTGGACACAGCGACGTCGCTAGGCAGGTAAGTACGTGTGACGGCTCCTACCGATTTTGTGCGCCATGGGCAGCGATTTGCCCGTGACGCACAAACGACAGGGGTGGGTGCTTTCACCAGCGATATCGCTAGTGATATCGCTGCGTGTAAAGCCCCCTTTAGGGTCAGCACACACGGCGTGTAATTCCTCAGACCAATATTAGTCTATGGGGCAGCTCCCATGAGTGATTGTTTTCTCAGCCCTAATCGGACCGAGAAAACAGTCACAGTATGCTGCGGCTGGAATGCAATCTTGTTCCACTCACACCCATTCAAGTCTATAGTGCGAGAGAAACATTGCATTGCACTCGCATTACACCATAGTAACACGAGAGCAGTGTGATTCTCGCATCAGCCGGCAACGGAGGAGATAGGGAGATAAATCCCTCCCTCTCCTCCGCAGCCAGCCTTCCCCTCCGCAGCGCCAGCCCTCCCCTTCGCAACTGTGGTCTGATCGCACGATCGGACCACAGTCACATGACACTCACATGACACTCGGCTCCTGCTGTGATGCGAGCGTGTGCCGAGTGTCATGCGAGCACTCGTAATAATCCCCATGTGGCTTCAGCCTTATGGAACCATTCATTCCAAAGAGACAAACGGAGTTCAAATAGTCTCCATTTGTGGGGGGGGGGGTGGTTTGGTGGTGCCCATTTTTTTAAAGGAACGTAAGAGTGTGTTAATGTCACCTGGTGAGGTTAATTCCCAAAGTTGCAAGTCAGGGTGAACACACAGATCCGTGCAGCAGGCTTGAAAGCACATGTAATAATAGGATACAGTCAAATGGTTATGCTAAATAAATACAGGCGAGGTAGGACATGCTAGAAGCCACAGAACCAGGAGGACAGATGAAAACAATAATGGCAGGTCTGATGCAGCACACAAAGTGGCAGGAAAACTAAATATCAACAGTGTCTAATAACAGTTTTCAATACTCATATTTGTCTAATTGGATTGAATGGCTCCATCAATAACCATCATATCACTGATGAATGATTTGATCCTTGTCAACCTAGCAAAATGGTAATTGAATCCAAAAGGTTTCAGAAGTGGTCAAAATGGCAGGGAAGAGATTAAAAAAAAAATAACGCTCGCTTCTCCCTAGCTCATATCTTGTTCACAAGGTGGGGGATTAGAGCAGGACAGTTTTTATACTTACTGAGTCTACAGTCAAGCTCCATCTTCTGGCAAAAAAACGTATCAATATCGCACCACAACCGCATTGCATTTAGATGTAGTTTTTTGCCAGAATATGCAGATTTGTTGCAGGAATTTGGTGTAAAAATGTCAGGTATATATCTGTTTTCTGACAGGAGATGTAGGGCTTATTGAACTCAGTTCAACTAAGGTGAGGTCACTGAGTTCAGTCAGTTCACCTGATTTCAGTTTACCTGCAGTCACCTGTGACAGCAGTTTAACTCCGTGACGTCTCCGCTCACAGCTGAAGCTAATTAAGTTTCTGCCTGAAGGCACAGAGTGCGGTTATGTTCTGTAATGAGCCTATGTGTTGCGACTTCAGTATGTAGCAGAGCCGGGATCATCGTGAAACCTCGTAAGGATTGCGTCAGACCTAGGTGTTTGGGATTAAAAAATTGGAGAAAAATGGTGGGGTTATTTTGTATTTTATTTCAAAAAAGGATTATTTCGGTGTTTGTGTTTATTTTCACTTCTAGGATTAGTAATGCGGGTCTCATAGACGACTACCATTACTAATCTAGGGCTTAGTAACAACTATGAGCTGTCCTTAACCCCTTCTATTACCCCGATTGCCACCGCACCAGGGCAATCGAGATGAGGAGGGTAAAGTGCTGAGATTGTTGCATCTAATGGATGTGACAATTCTGGATGGCTGCAGGTTGCTATTTTTAGGTTGGGGTGCCCAATAACCATGGACCTCCCCAGCCAGAGAATACCAGCCCCCAGCTGTTAGCTTTATCATGGAAGGGTATCAAAATTGGGGGGGTGGGCAAACTTTTTTTTGCTATTCATTAAAATATTTTTTTTAAAAAAGCTGCATGGGGTCCCTCTTATTTTGATACACAGTGAAGATAAGCACAAGGCTGGGAGCTGCAGCCTGTAGCTGTATGCTTTATCTGCGCTGGGTATCACAATATGGGGTCCCTATGCCAATTTGTTTATTTTTAATTTTACACCACTATAGAGACGCAGACAGCATGTTTGATTCCAATGAATCACAAATGCTGTCACACAGGGTGGAGGCGCAGCCTGACTGCAACCAATCAGAGACGCTGGGGCTGACGGTGGACGGGGGAAGCGGTGAATATGTATGAGGGTTAATGAGCAGTTCCGCTAGTAGTGTTACAGCCGCATGTGAGACTCGGTAAGTATAATGCTCTTGCTTTATTACTTACTAGCTGTACTACCCGGCTTTGCCCGGGTTAATAACTGTTGTTAACAAAATAGAATGTATAAACAAAAATTTATTCTGCACACAAAAACCACAAAACAAATAGATAGAAATGTAATTATTAAAAAGCAAAAACTAAGCTAATAGAAGCATTTCACAACATATATTTCAACACCCCAGATATTCCACACAGATTTAACTAAATTAACCAAGTAATGTGCTCCATCTGTCTCTTTCCAGGGCTGTCTCTTTCCAGGTCTGTCTCTTTCCAGGTCTGTCTCTTTCCCAGTCTGCCTGTCTCTGTCTGTCTCTTTTTTTGTCTGTCTCTATCTCTCTGTTTCTTTCCCCATCTGACTCTTTCCCAGGTCTGTCTCTTTCCCCGTCTGTCTCCCTGTCTCTTTGTCTGTGTTTTTTCCTGTCTGTCTCTTTCCCCGTCTGCCTGTCCCTGTCTCTTTCCTTGTCTGTCTCTATTTCTCTGTCTCTTTCCCGTCTGTCTCTATCAAGGTCTGTGTCTTTCCCCATCTATCTTTGTCTGTCTCTCTGGCTGTCTCCTCCTTCCCTGTCTGCCTGTCTCTGTCCCTGTCTGCATGTCTGTCTGTCTCTTTCCCCATCTATCTCTTTCCCCATCTGTCTTTTTCCCCATCTGTCTCTTTCCCCATCTGTCTCTTTCCAGGTCAGTCTCTTTCCAGGTCAGTCTCTTTCCAGATCTGTCTCTTTCCAGATCTGTCTCTTTCCCTGTCTGTCTCTGTCTGTCTCTTTTACCGTTTGTCTCTGTCTGTCTGTATCTTTGTCTGTCTCTCTGTCTGTCTCTCTGTCTCTTTCCTGTCTGTCTCTCTGTCTGTCTCTCTGTCTATCTCTCTCTGTCTCTCTCTATCCGTCTCCCCACCGACATTTTATTACCTCACATATAAGCTTCTTATACTATGAATGTCTTTTGTTCCTATAGCAACCAATCACAGCTCCTACTAATAACCTGTAGTTCCAGACTCCATTTACTTTAATGGAGGCATGTTTTTTGGAACGTAACTGTAAAGCGCGGAGTTAAATTTTACTGTCAAAACATAAGAAAATTATAATTAAACTCCTAAAATTGTCAATTTTTATTTACTAACATTTTAAAAAGGGAAAATCCCAACATCAAATATAATACAATACATATATCAATACCAGGAGAAAGTACAGGGGAGGGGCCTAGCCCTTAATAAACCCTATAGCTTGCCCCTTCCTTGCCGCGGAGGTCGGCGCCCTAAAGGCCTGCGCAGTTGGCGCCCCCGCTCAACGAAGACTATCCCTCCGGGCCCTAGATGCCCCTAACAGATGAGGTGATAGTACTATGAGGAATGATTTCCAATATTTGAACCAACAATAATATCTCAAATATGCATAAAAATGTACACACTGTCACCAATATAATTAAATTAGAGACAATGATAGGGTACAATGACCCAGAAAAAAACCATTCATAGGTCACTAATGGTTCAAAACACAAACCGCCCGACGCGTTTCCCCTCATCTATATGAGGTTCTTCAGGGGTAGAAAATCTAGTCAGTTCAAAGTTAACACGATAGACAATTAGATGTTGGTAGTCCTATATCATACTGAGAGCTAGTTGTCCCCAGAACATATACAGTCCCAATAAATGTAAATTAGAACCTAATGACTCACACCCATCAGGTCAAAAAAATCATCAACAAGGGTGTTCAATTGCATATATAATGCTGGAATCAGGGGCAAAAAGCAAATTATTCAGATACATATCATTAGCTACTTAGCTTAAGCCTCAGTGTGCAATAGATAAGGACAGTCTTCACTGGACTCCCTAAATGGAAAGCAGGTCCATAATCCCCATATCAGCAGCAGATAAACTCCTCAGTTTGCCATCCTCCTGTCTAGAAGCAATCAGAGTGCTGTGGTACAACTTCAGTAGGTAAGTCTCCCCTACTGAAGTTGTACCACAGCACTCTGATTGCTTCTAGACCGGAGGATGGCAAACTGAGGAGTTTATCTGCTGCTGATATGGGGATTATGGACCTGCTTTCCATTTAGGGAGTCCAGTGAAGACTGTCCTTATCTATTGCACACTGAGGCTTAAGCTAAGTAGCTAATGATATGTATCTGAATAATTTGCTTTTTGCCCCTGATTCCAGCATTATATATGCAATTGAACACCCTTGTTGATGATTTTTTTGACCTGATGGGTGTGAGTCATTAGGTTCTAATTTACATTTATTGGGACTGTATATGTTCTGGGGACAACTAGCTCTCAGTATGATATAGGACTACCAACATCTAATTGTCTATCGTGTTAACTTTGAACTGACTAGATTTTCTACCCCTGAAGAACCTCATATAGATGAGGGGAAACGCGTCGGGCGGTTTGTGTTTTGAACCATTAGTGACCTATGAATGGTTTTTTTCTGGGTCATTGTACCCTATCATTGTCTCTAATTTAATTATATTGGTGACGGTGTGTACATTTTTATGCATATTTGAGATATTATTGTTGGTTCAAATATTGGAAATCATTCCTCATAGTACTATCACCTCATCTGTTAGGGGCATCTAGGGCCCGGAGGGATAGTCTTCGTTGAGCGGGGGCGCCAACTGCGCAGGCCTTTAGGGCGCCGACCTCCGCGGCAAGGAAGGGGCAAGCTATAGGGTTTATTAAGGGCTAGGCCCCTCCCCTGTACTTTCTCCTGGTATTGATATATGTATTGTATTATATTTGATGTTGGGATTTTCCCTTTTTAAAATGTTAGTAAATAAAAATTGACAATTTTAGGAGTTTAATTATAATTTTCTCAAGTTTGTACTTCTAAATTATCTCTCTGGTAAGAAACTGTCAAAACATAGTCTACGACGTTCCCTGGGCCACATGAGGTGTCTGTGCAAAATTTCATGATTGTAAATGCAACGGTGCGGATACACTTTTGGTTTCACTTTTTCCCCATTATGTAGATAGGAGCAAAATTGATTGGTAAATTGGAACGCGCGGGGTTAATATGTCACCTCACAACATAGCCTATGACGCTCTTGGGGTCCAGACGTGTGAGTGTGCAAAATTTTGTGGCTGTAGCTGCAACGGTGCAGATGCCAATCCCAGACACACACACACACACACACACACACACACACACACACACACACACACACACACACACACATACATACATACATACATACATACATACATACATACATACATACATACATACATACATACATTCAGCTTTATATATTAGATTTTCCCTTTATTTTTTTTAATTATGTGGTTGACTGAACCCAAACAGTAACACGGACTTTCCTGAGAAGCCTGTGTTCGAGGTCCGTGCACGGACACTAGTTATCCGGTAAGGAAATTCAACGCAAATGAAATTTCCTGAACAGTTTTGGGCAAACTGCTGGAATTGAACTTCGGCATAAATTTTTAATTTTGCAATAATCATAATGATCAATATAAATAAAATTATCTTATACAGCATGGCACATGGCTAAAGAGGAAAAAAATTGCAGATTTGCTGCTCTTTTTTATATTACATACCTACCCCAAAAAATATAAAAATTAGACATTAAATTGTTTCCCAAAATAGTACAACTTTTTTTTACAAGAACAGAAAGATATGATGTGACAATACAAAATTATGCAAAAGTAGTAAAGCAGAAAAAAACCTATACATATTTAATATAAAAAAAATCAAATTATTAAATTATATATACCGCCAAATGGGGCAAAATATCAAGCTTCATACTGCTATAAGGATGCAAATTAGAATCCAAATGAAATTTATCCTTAAAAAATGCAATAAATCGGTTCCAATAGGAAGGCCAAAATTTATTATGTTTTTTTTTTACGTTTTGCTGCATACATTATATCCATTTCAAATACGTAACAGTTCAAACTAAAAAAAAAAATCCACTCACTAAACTCCTCATTCTAACATATAGTAAACCTCATATCTATCATATATAAGCTTCTTCATTCACATGATAATCCTTTAAACTTTAGCTTGCTGATTGGTAATGGGATTTAGGGCTTAGATTTTCCACAACTGAGGTGATCAGTCAGTTTACCCCTGGCAGCTCATAGAAGCTATTTCAGATACTACCACTATAAAGTAGCTACATGTCAGGTATGTAGGGTTTGGGTTTACCAATGGTGCAATGTACATTTGGTAACACTGTGCATAGATAGGGATGAATGCTATTAGGCTGGTAAATTATCATCTCTCTACAATAGAGATGATAACTGTCACGCACAGACTTGGGGAATGTCCGACGCATGGTAAGACATCAACAAACAGGGGTTTCACCACAACAAACAAGGGGTACACAGGGGGCACTGTAACAATGGTGGGCCCTAATGCTAGTTAGAGGGAAGATGGACATATCCTCCATTTTCCTGCAAGTGTACCCTGCACTCCTAGCCAGTTACTCTACTGGTTCCTCACCTGTCGCCAAGCAGGAACCTGAAACCCTGAGAGAACCTACAATAGTCCTGGCTAGTGAGTGGGCAAGTAAGGATCATTAGTTCCACCGCTGCACAAAAAACAACACACCAGGAAAGAAAGACAAATGGGAAACAACAAAAGGATAAGCCCAGCTTCGTGGCTGCAGTCAGACACCAGGACTGCAGCCTAGACCGCTACACTGCAACAAAGGTTCAGCTGCTCCTTCCACCTTCAGGCCAAGCTTCAGACTGGAATCAGAATAACCAGCGCCCTCTACTGGGAGATGGGACCATATATACAGAAAAGGAGTGGTCACCAACATGAAATACCTGAGGCCTGGAGCCAGAAGCTGATGGAAAGGAAAAGCTGACATTAAACCTTTCAGCACTGAAAGGGAATACATAAAATGTGAGAAGTCTCAGATGGCAAAGAGAGACTCTGGCCCAGATCCTGTCACAAGTCTCTAGTAACAGAGAGACAGCCGTGACAATACCTGACCGATCCCTGCAAATTTGACCTCTGGAACTCCCATCGATTTTAAAAACATAGATCTGCAGTGCATCACAAAGCAAAGGTCGAGAATGCACACCACCGATCCATTCATGGTCTATTGCGTAGCCTTTAGGCTTATGCTGTTGATGGACTGTGTTAAGCAAACAGCAGATGGCACTATGTTGTTAGAGTTTGTTTATACTGTACTGTGTGACCTCATTGCTTTGTTTTTGTTCAATTCTTCCTGTATCCTCCATATTGGGATGATAAAAGTTGAGTGTAGCACTCTAAGGTTTTCTAGGACTGCATCCAACCGCTGTCCAACACAGTCTAGGTAATGTCAAAGTGACCTCACTCTAAAAATGGATAGTTATTAGGTAGTAAACAACACCCCATTTAATAACACCACAACAATATAAAAAAAGTCCAAAAATTATCCTTCGTTGTCATTTATGATCAGGAAAACCATTCCTTGCAAAATACAGTTAGGTCCAGAAATATTTGGACAGTGACACAAGTTTTGTTATTTTAGCTGTTTACAAAAACATGTTCAGAAATACAATTATATATATAATATGGGCTGAAAGTGCACACTCCCAGCTGCAATATGAGAGTTTTCACATCCAAATCGGAGAAAGGGTTTAGGAATCATAGCTCTGTAATGCATAGCCTCCTCTTTTTCAAGGGACCAAAAGTAATTGGACAAGGGACTCTAAGGGCTGCAATTAACTCTGAAGGCGTCTCCCTCGTTAACCTGTAATCAATGAAGTAGTTAAAAGGTCTGGGGTTGATTACAGGTGTGTGGTTTTGCATTTGGAAGCTGTTGCTGTGACCAGACAACATGCGGTCTAAGAAACTCTCAATTGAGGTGAAGCAGAACATCCTGAGGCTGAAAAAAAAGAAAAAATCCATCAGAGAGATAGCAGACATGCTTGGAGTAGCAAAATCAACAGTCGGGTACATTCTGAGAAAAAAGGAATTGACTGGTGAGCTTGGGAACTCAAAAAGGCCTGGGCGTCCACGGATGACAACAGTGGTGGATGATCGCCGCATACTTTCTTTGGTGAAGAAGAACCCGTTCACAACATCAACTGAAGTCCAGAACACTCTCAGTGAAGTAGGTGTATCTGTCTCTAAGTCACCAGTAAAGAGAAGACTCCATGAAAGTAAATACAAAGGGTTCACATCTAGATGCAAACCATTCATCAATTCCAAAAATAGACATGCCAGAGTTAAATTTGCTGAAAAACACCTCATGAAGCCAGCTCAGTTCTGGAAAAGTATTCTATGGACAGATGAGACAAAGATCAACCTGTACCAGAATGATGGGAAGAAAAAAGTTTGGAAAAGAAAGGGAACGGCACATGATCCAAGGCACACCACATCCTCTGTAAAACATGGTGGAGGCAACGTGATGGCATGGGCATGCATGGCTTTCAATGGCACTGGGTCACTTGTGTTTATTGATGACATAACAGCAGACAAGAGTAGCCGGATGAATTCTGAAGTGTACCGGGATATACTTTCAGCCCAGATTCAGCCAAATGCTGCAAAGTTGATCGGACGGCGCTTCATAGTACAGATGGACAATGACCCCAAGAATACAGCCAAAGCTAGCCAGGAGTTCATGAGTGCAAAAAAGTGGAACATTCTGCAATGGCCAAGTCAATCACCAGATCTTAACCCAATTGAGCATGCATTTCACTTGCTCAAATCCAGACTTAAGACGGAAAGACCCACAAACAAGCAAGACCTGAAGGCTGCGGCTGTAAAGGCCTGGCAAAGCATTAAGAAGGAGGAAACCCAGCGTTTGGTGATGTCCATGGATTCCAGACTTAAGGCAGTGATTGCCTCCAAAGGATTCGCAACAAAATATTGAAAATAAAAATATTTTGTTTGGGTTTGGTTTATTTGTCCAATTACTTTTGACCTCCTAAAATGTGGAGTGTTTGTAAAGAAATGTGTACAATTCCTACAATTTCTATCAGATATTTTTGTTCAAACCTTCAAATTAAACTTTACAATCTGCACTTGAATTCTGTTGTAGAGGTTTCATTTCAAATCCAATGTGGTGGCATGCAGAGCCCAACTCGCGAAAATTGTGTCACTGTCCAAATATTTCTGGACCTAACTGTACATACTCAGGATGATTATATCATAGTCAGAGGTAACATTATGCTGTTTAGATGAGTGTGGTGCCATATATTCCATAAGAACCTCTGCTTACTCACACTAATATGCTTGCCTAAGACAAAGAAGGCCAATTGTGACCTGCAGTTGGTAGTACCATACTACTGTCTGGATGGCAACTATTAGTAGTGTTGTTGGTGTCATGGGTGTCAGACAGTCATGTGGTTTCTGGCCATAGAAAGTCACAGCGTTTGGATGTGCAAAATGATCCATGACTTTTCATTGTTCCTGCAGTCAGTATTCATTGGCATACAGTTAGGTCCAGAAATATTTGGACAGTGACACAATTTTCGCGAGTTGGGTTCTGCATGCCACCACATTTGATTTGAAATGAAACCTCTACAACAGAATTCAAGTGCAGATTGTAACGTTTAATTTGAAGGTTTGAACACAAATATCTGATAGAAATTGTAGGAATTGTACACATTTCTTTACAAACACTCCACATTTTAGGAGGTCAAAAGTAATTGGACAAATAAACCAAACCCAAACAAAATATTTTTATTTTCAATTTTTTGTTGCGAATCCTTTGGAGGCAATCACTGCCTTAAGTCTGGAACCCATGGACATCACCAAACACTGGGTTTCCTCCTTCTTAATGCTTTGCCAGGCCTTTACAGCCACAGCCTTCAGGTCTTGCTTGTTTGTGGGTCTTTCTGTCTTAAGTCTGGATTTGAGCAAGTAAAACGCATGCTCAATTGGGTTAAGATCTGGTGATTGACTTGGCCATTGCAGAATGTTCCACTTTTTTGCACTCATGAACTTCTGGTTAGCTTTGGCTGTATGCTTGGGGTCATTGTCCATCTGTACTATGAAGCGCCGTCCGATCAACTTTGCGGCATTTGGCTGAATCTGGGCTGAAAGTATATCCCGGTACACTTCAGAATTCATCCGGCTACTCTTGTCTGCTGTTATGTCATCAATAAACACAAGTGACCCAGTGCCATTGAAAGCCATGCATGCCCATGCCATCACGTTGCCTCCACCATGTTTTACAGAGGATGTGGTGTGCCTTGGATCATGTGCCGTTCCCTTTCTTCTCCAAACTTTTTTCTTCCCATCATTCTGGTACAGGTTGATCTTTGTCTCATCTGTCCATAGAATACTTTTCCAGAACTGAGCTGGCTTCATGAGGTGTTTTTCAGCAAATTTAACTCTGGCCTGTCTATTTTTGGAATTGATGAATGGTTTGCATCTAGATGTGAACACTTTGTATTTACTTTCATGGAGTCTTCTCTTTACTGTTGACTTAGAGACAGATACACCTACTTCACTGAGAGTGTTCTGGACTTCAGTTGATGTTGTGAACGGGTTCTTCTTCACCAAAGAAAATATGCGGCGATCATCCACCACTGTTGTCATCCGTGGACGCCCAGGCCTTTTTGAGTTCCCAAGCTCACCAGTCAATTCCTTTTTTCTCAGAATGTACCCGACTGTTGATTTTGCTACTCCAAGCATGTCTGCTATCTCTCTGATGGATTTTTTCTTTTTTTTCAGCCTCAGGATGTTCTGCTTCACCTCAGTTGAGAGTTCCTTAGACCGCATGTTGTCTGGTCACAGCAACAGCTTCCAAATGCAAAACCACACACCTGTAATCAACCCCAGACCTTTTAACTACTTCATTGATTACAGGTTAACGAGGGAGATGCCTTCAGAGTTAATTGCAGCCCTTAGAGTCCCTTGTCCAATTACTTTTGGTCCCTTGAAAAAGAGGAGGCTATGCATTACAGAGTTATGATTCCTAAACCCTTTCTCCGATTTGGATGTGAAAACTCTCATATTGCAGCTGGGAGTGTGCACTTTCAGCCCATATTATATATATAATTGTATTTCTGAACATGTTTTTGTAAACAGCTAAAATAACAAAACTTGTGTCACTGTCCAAATATTTCTGGACCTAACTGTAGGTAGCTTTCCTGCTGGATTCATATCTCCCCCTTTTGGAACCACCAGGAGCTCACCTTCGCCTTGATGGTCACTATTCCCTTGGTGTTTAAATACCCCTTCCTTCCTTGGACTGGTGCTGGTGATATTTTTCAGTTCATTCAAGCCTTGGTTGCAAGCAGGTGGCTTGTACTCCTCTGTGGTGTCATTGCTGAAAACTTTGCTGAACTTCTACCTGTGTCACCTATAGATAAGTAGTTCATGCACTTTTCCCCTGTGTGTCCTCCTTGTGTCTTCTATAGTGTTTAGTGAGATTGATGAAGAGCTCATCCCATCCATTCCCAATTTAGCGCCCAGCACTAGAGATACCTAGGGTCAGGTATCTGACTCGGTGCATAGGTGCGGAATCTATCTAGTGTCGGGAGGGAGCCAGGGACCAGCAGTAGGTTTGATCAGGGGTCACCATCTTCCTTTTCTCTAGTCCCAGTGTTTCCATTTCGCTTTCGCTTTGTACTACCCCATACCTAGCATGACAGGTGGTGCTTCTGCTGCAGCCAACGGCTCCCATATTTTTAGTTGTGGTGTATTTTTATTTCTTTAACAATACACTGTTTTGTTTATTTAATAAAATGTGGTTTATAGGGTGCAATCTCATCTTCTAGAAGCACTAATATTATATATTTACTGGAGTGCTTGTGTGGTCTCTAGTATGTAGGCAAAACCATATGCGAATTAAAGACCAAAATTGCAGATTATTATAATGCCTGCACCTGTTAACTTGTTAAATGCTTCTATCAATCTCTGATATTAGCATGTCTGTTTCGCACTGTTTGTAGTGCTTCACTACTATAGAGTGCAAAACGGCCGTCGTCTGACGTGCTGTCCCGTCCTACCCCCTCCCCGCTTGCCACAGCATGTAACCTCCACGAGTGAATAAACACTTTTCTACTGCACAGCAAAGATCGGTGAGTGCTTTTTCATTTTCTACTCTCATAAGTATTAAATATTTATTTTCCTCACTGTACCTGCCATGATGGTACTCCTCTAACAGCTGGCATTCATAGGAGACCATGATTTTTGCTATACACACCAATACTTTTCTATTGCTTTGTACAGTACAACCGATCGACTGATTGTAAGTCGAAGTCCGCCATAGTGACTGCAAAATACAGTTGAAAATAAAATAAATGTTTATAACAATATGAAAAAATAAAAATATAAAATATAAAAATTTTAACAAACAACTTTCCCCCTATTAAAAATATAAAAATGAGAATTACACATATGTGTTAGTTCCACTTCTGTAAAAGTCGTGTCTATCAAAATATAAAATGAATTAACCCAACAGGTAAAAAGCCGTAATGAGAAAAAAAATCAAAGTGCAAGAATTTTGAATTTT
This sequence comes from Anomaloglossus baeobatrachus, assembly GCF_048569485.1. Classification (NCBI taxonomy): domain Eukaryota; kingdom Metazoa; phylum Chordata; class Amphibia; order Anura; family Aromobatidae; genus Anomaloglossus; species Anomaloglossus baeobatrachus. Next base: position 891,198,604 of record NC_134353.1, on the reverse strand, counting down.
TGGCCACCACCACAACATAGATAAATAATGCAATAAGAAGCAATCAAAAAAAAAATATTGAATAGAAGGAAAAAAATATCGGCACATCCGGCGTAAAATATTTTCTGTCTTTATTTTCATATAATATTAAAAAAGTCCATCCATATTAGAAGACCCTTAGGCGGGCTTTGCGCGCTGCAAAACGGTAACAATTTGTTACCGACGCTGCAGCAATAGTCCCCGCCCCCGTCACAGGTGCGATATCTTGTGATTGCTGCCGTAGCGAACATTATCGCTGCGTCAGCTTCACATGCACTCACCTTCCCTGCGACGTCGCTCTGGCCGGCGACCCGCCTCCTTACTAAGGGGGCGAGTCGTGCGGCGTCATAGCGATGTGACAAGGCAGGCAGCCAATAGAAGCGGAGGGGCGGAGATGAGCGGGACGTAAACATCCCGCCCACCTCCGTCCTTCCGCATAACCGGCCGGGACGCAGGTAGGAGATGTTCCTCACTCCAGTGGCTTCAGACACAGCGACGTGTGCTGCCTGCTGGAACCTGGAACAACATCGTACCGTCGCAGCAGCGGCATTATGGAAATGTCGGACCCTACACCGATCATACGATAACGATGCTTTTGCGCTCGTTAATCGTATGTAAAAGGCTTTACACACTACGATGTTGAGAGCGACGCCGGATGTGCGTCACTTTCGATTTGACCCCACCAACATCGCACCTGCGATATCGTAGTGTGCAAAGCCCGCCTTAGGGTTTTCTAATATGGATGGATTTTTTTAATATTATGTGAAAATAAAGACAGAAATTATTTTACGCTGAATGTGCCGATATTTTTTCCTTTATTCAAGATATAGTCCACCTGGCGGACTTCATATCGTTGCACTCCCTGGATATGTGGTGACCTTTTCCATCGGGCGTGTCAAGCTTTCCTTCACCCTGTTTGTTGCAAAAAAAATATATCTACTCAAGAATCATATCACTTACAATGTGAGCTTAGGTCGCAAAAACGCATCATTTATACAGCCCCATCAGCTGAATAGTGAAGTGCATCATCTGTACCTTTGCGTCTTTTGTGCTTCTCATATGTGGGCAATATTTCTGTTGAGGGATTAATTTTATTGTGTATATCCCCGTTTATCAATTGCTTTGTTCTTATTCTTTCTTTGTGTTTTAATAAAGATTAAATTTTTTTCTGATTTTGACTAAAAACTCGTGCAATTACTAGGTCTTCTGAAAAGTGAAAATGTTACGGGTCTTGGAAAACGGTGACACAAATACAGCAACCATCTCTTTGAAGCACTACACAACTGGCTTTGGAAAGGTACTTTCTTACTTCGGATGGACTGAAGATTTTGGAATAAAAATATAAATGCTTTATTTATCTGTTAAGCAAGATTGTGTCCAAATTTATCATGAAAAATATAAGTAATTGAATTAGTAACATGTCCTTGTAAAGTTTTTTATCACCTTCCTTACGGTTTGTGGAAGATTGGAGACGATCTTCATTTGCAAGTTAGTAATAAAAAAGGAGACAGTTCCACTCTGTAGTGCTAAGATATGTGGAATAATGAATATGGGAATAAAGACATACATTATTACAATGAAAAACATGTAAAAATTAGATACTTAGCACACTAAATTGGCCAGATTTTATGTGAGCCCAACAGCCAATGGCAAGGCAACCTCATTTTTGTTGTATGCCTATCAAACTAATGTCTCTCTTTAGGTTAAAAAACCCTACAATTTATGGGTGGACAGGAACCTGCAAATAAAGAATTAAAATTATCTGAGGCTGAAGAGCAGGAGTGCTCAATCAGAAGGCATGACCCTGCAATCTAAAAAGAAGAGACTGATGGCACTTCCATCCTTTCTCATGTGAACAGGGGCAAACTGAATATGAAACATAGTAACAATAACGAGACGGTTGCAATTTGTAGTGCTAAGATATGTGTAACAATAAATATGGGAATATAGACATGCATTATTATGATGAAAAAACATGTAAAAATTGAGATACTTAGCACACAAAATGGCCAGATTTTATGTGAGCCCAACAGCCAACGGCAAGACAACCTCATTTTTATTGGGTCCCTATCAAATTAATGCCTCTCTTTGGGTTACAAACACCTGTTAATGGAGAATTAAAATCGCCTGAGGCTGAAGAGCAGGAGTACCCACTCAGAAAAACATATATTAGCACTGCAGTGTGCAACTGTCCCCTTTTTGTTACTATGTTTCATATTCAGTTTGCACCTCTTCACATTAGTAAGGTAGCATGTGCCATCAGTCTTTTTCTTTCATTTGCAAGCTGGCAATGTAGCTGTTTTCCAAACTGTCTCTAAGTTTTTTTTACTTTATCTACAATAAAATGTAATTTCTCCAAAATTTAGAAAGATCTTGAGTTATATTGAAACATTAATGCCAGGAATGCATTTAATTTTGTTTTTGATAAATGTTGTATTTCATTTCATACCCTGGCAGGGATGGCTTTTTAGTACAATAAATAATGATGACTGGTAGTGATGAGCGAGTGTGCTCGGCATTGCTTAGTAATCAATTGAGCATTAAGGTGCTCGAGATGCTCGATACTAGATCGAGTATCATGGTATTCGGGCTCCATGCTCAAGTCACCGCCCCAACTTACGGCTTTCACTAAACATCCGGGCATTGCATGCCAATCATGGTAATACTGTAGCCATGTTGGTTACTGGCATTTCTGTGATTGGCTGGCCGCATCGCATAATCGTCTATATAAGGTCCGGTGATGCCATGCTCGATACACTGCACCTAGAAATAATGGAGGGACATTTTCTGCTGAAGAAGGGATAGTGTGCAGTTATAGCATGACAGTACCTGCTCGTGCAACATTAAACCAATAATCCTTTATAAGGCTAATTCTATAGGAGGAGAACAACAAAAATAATAAATCATGAAGTTTCTACCCTTGTTTTTGCAGGCTTTATGTTCTGCTATTGTCATCTGCTGAGGTTGAGAAGTCGGTTTGAGAACAGTCAGCCTGTCAGCATTTTCAGTTGATAGGCGGATGCGCTAATTAGTTATTATGCCACTGATGTCACTAAAACCCATGGAATCAGCTTAAGCAGGGAGAATGCAGTGACTGTGGCCTGGGAGCCATAGATCTGACTCAACTCCATGTAAAAAAAAAAAAAAAGATGCATTCATACATTGGGAGGAATGCTCAAATGCATCTCTTGTGTGAATAAAAGGACAAAGTACTGGTGGTGTTCTTTCCCCTGGATGGTTTAGTGAAGTCCTCTGACATGGTTCCCTGCAATTGTCTCCAAACAGATTAGAAAAAAAGTTTGGAAACTGCTTCAATCTATTTTAATCTTTGGGGCTAGCTGATGACCTGAGTCGGGAAAATGTAGGCACTGCCGCCCTCCTTAGCTGGAGCAAATCGAAGTCAGATGCCTGAAGGTCTTTGTTGTGCCACTTGTACCCTGAGAAGTGATCTTCAATCTAAGACTATTTGTTATTGGCCAAAGAAATTCCATTTCTTCAAAGTGTAAATGTTTTCTAAAGCCCTACTCCATGTGTTCCAGGGTTTACTGGAGTGCCTGCTTATAATTCTTTGTAGCTCTTGTACTTGGTGCTTACGCTTAACCAGTCTAGGAGTCTCACTCCTTTCTAATAGGGAAAAAAATGTTTTCTGAGGCCATCCTCTACGTGTGTTCCAGAGTGTGTTGCAATTCCTCCTTTCAATTTTGATAGGCCTTGCACTTAGCACATAGGCTTCACCAGTCTAGGAATCCCATTCCTTACAAATGGGAAAAAAATTGCGAAATCTCATGCACATGATTTCTTTTTTTCTTATGGTCTGACATAGAAAATGCAGAATTTTTAAAAGAAGAAGCAAGTCATTGATTTCAGTATTTTTGCATAATTTTTTCATAATTAGAGTGATAATATGAAAGCAATGAGAATGCAAAAACACTATGTGTGAACATAGCCTGAAGAGTGGAGGAGGCGGTTTTTCTCATTACTTGCATTGTGCATCACCAAGGCCCTTATCTGTTTCCCAGGTATTGTGCACCACAGAATTAACATCATCATCAACATCCCAGATTCTGCTGGCAGTTGCCTCTTGTGGAAAATGGCATGGACTTCTTGCCACATTCTCATCTGCCTGATTCCCACTTCGAGATTTTCCCTGGATCATAGCGCTACTACCCCTACCAGCATTCCTACCATTATGACTCTTAGGCGGGCTTTACACATTGTGACATCTCTAGCATCGGCTAGCAATGTTGAGCGTGATAGTACCTGCCCCCGTCGTACATGCGATATGTGTTGATTGCTGCCGTAGCGAACATTATCGCTACGGCAGCTTCACATGCACATACCTGCTCGGCGACTTCGCGGTGTCCACCAAACAATCCCTCCTTAAAGGGGGAGGTGCGATCGGCGTCACCGCGACGTCACTAAACGGCCAGCCACTAGAAGCGGATGGGCGAAGATGAGCGGGACCTAACATCCCGCCCAGCTTCTTATTTCCACATTGGCGGTTGACACAAGTAAGGAGATGTTTGTCATTCCTGCGGCTTCACACACAGCGATGTGTGGTGCTGAAAGAACGACAAACAACATCGTATCTGCAGCAGGAGCGACATTATGAAAATGAACGACGTGACACAGATCAGCGATTTGTGACTGTTTTGCGCTCATTCATCATCGCACCTAGGATTTAATCATTGCGATGTTGCTTCACAACAACCGTGACCACGATGATATATCGGTAGCAATGTCGCGACGTGTAAAGCACCCCTTAGAGCCAGCAATACAGCTTGGTGATAGAATTGGGTCCTCTATCTCCTCCAGCCCCACGTCTTCCAAGTACAAAGACTGACTATTCATCACTTTCAATAAATCAACTGGAAGAAGTAGTTCTGGTGTAGATTCTTTTTTTAGGCTCTGGGAACTTGTGGGTTAGGGATTAAGGGGCAGAGCATGAAGAGGTACCAATGATGAAATGGAAATTATGCTCTGCTCAAAATTAAGTGTTATGGTGGTAGAGGAGATGAACTAAGCAGAACACTGACACTGATGGTGTCACTGTCAGAGGCAACATCATCCTGCTTTGTCTGTGATGAGGGGTATGCCATTAATTCTATTATTATCTTTGCTTTCTCCACAATGTTACACTTGCCAAAGGTGAAGGAAGGCAATTGTGTCCTGTGTACTATTACTACCGGATCAGTTGCTGCCACGTGCTGGTGCTGTTGTTGCTCGCAACTCCCACATATTTTGCTGTGGTATACTTAGCATTTATTTCACAATTACCATATCCAATGCCAGTGCCACAATTTGGTTTAACATACATTTTGAACACCAGTATAACATTTAGCTACGCTACTTTACCAAAATTTATATTTTAGCTTTTTAAAACTCTATTATCCTCTGTGACCATGTGGGATATCAGCACATTCAGAAGGAACTGGTTAACAAATTTTGAGGTCCATTTTGTTGTGCTATTTCTTGTAAAAGTCAATAAATTGAGGCTAAAGCAACATTTTTAAGTAAAATGTAATTTTTTTTAATTTTTTTTTTAAATGTTACTTTGCATTCATTCCTGTTAAGCACCTGAAGGGTTAGTACACTTCTTGGATGTAGTTTTGAGCAGTGTGAGGGTGCAGTTTTTAGAATGGTGTCACTTTTGGGTATTTTCTATCACATAAGACTTTTCAAAATCACTTCAAATGTGATGTGGACTTTAAAAACAGTTTTTGTAAATTTTGTTGGAAAATGAGAAATTGTTGATAATTGTTGTTGACTTTGAACCCTTCTAACTTCCTAATAAAAAAAAAAATATGTTTCACAAATTGTGCTGATGTAAAGTGGACATGTGAGAAATGTTATTAACTATTTTGTGTGACATAACTCTCTGGTGCAAGGGCATAAGAATTAAAAATATGAAAATTGCAAAGTTTTCGCCAAATTTCCAATTTTTTCAAAAATAAATTCAAAAGTTATCATCCTAATTTTATCACTATCATGAAGTACAATATGTCAAGAAAAAACAATCTCATAATCACTGCGATCCATTTAAGGCTAGTTTCACACTTCAGTCTTTTTCCATCAGTCACAATCCGTTGCCTTGAGAAAATACGGTATCCTGCAGGATTCAGTTTTTCACCATAGACTTGTATTAATGACGGATTGCGACTGATGGCCTTGTGTTGCATCCACCGCGCGACAGATCACTTGTGGATGACTGACAGTTGGGCAGAAGGAACTGACACTGTAACTTTTCTGGAGCGTCAAAAAAACACAATGCGCAGGATTCCGTCGCAATCCATCAAAAGGTATAATGGTTGTCTATGGAGCAGGATTCCGCCATAATCCGTCACACGACGGAATCCAGTGCTGGATTCCGTCATGTTCTACTGAGCATGCCCAGTATGTCTGGCACTCCAATTGGGCTGTCCCAAAAATGAACAGATCACAATGGATCTGTCGTAAGACAGATGTGTGGCGCCCTGGACTAGCCAGGTCGTCACAGGGACTACAACATACACCCCCCACCCCGAGATAGGCACATCAGCCAGACACAAATCCTTGTTGCCTCCCTCCAGGGGCTGATGTCCACACCAGGTGGGGTGGAGCCAGGCGGTTGGCCCCACCCACTGAGGAGTTCACAGTCCTGGAGGCGGGAAAAAAAAGTCAGATGAGTTACGGAAGGGAAAGAGTGAGGAGTGAAGTGGTAGTAGAGGAGCAAACTGACTGTGTCCGGGTACGTGGCCGACGGTGGTGGCCGTCTGCAGGAAAGGCAGATCAACGCGGAACTGTAGGACCGGGGAGGGGCGGTGGCCCGCCGGTACCGAACCGGGGAGCAAAGTGAAGCCAGCACAAACCGACAGGGCCTGCGGACCCCGACCAGGCTTGGAGTCGCCGTTAAACAGGTCAAATCCGTTAGTGACCGGAACCCCAGGGGTTTCCAAACAGCCAAGACCCGAGTTAAGGCAATCGTCCGAACAGCAAGAGGGAAATACAGCTACCGCCACAGCTAGAATTCCCAGGGCCAGAGCCCACGGGCAAAAGGGCTCCTCCGGCGCATATCCACGCTGGGGAGCGGGTTACCGGTGGGAAGCCATCGGGACCGAAGATACACAAAAGGTGCAGGGAAAGGCAGCCACCACCACCCGTCCGGGAGAAACCACAGCAGCCAGCTGCGGGACCCGTCCATCCAGCCGTTTGTTTTACCAGAGACTTGCATCCGTTTGTGGCTGAGTGAGTACTACCATGCCGTCTGGCACCGCGCTGCGCCCCTTGCACCTTGTCCAACCCTGCTTCCCCGTCACCTCAACTGGGCCCCGGGACCACCAACCCCCTACCCACAGAGGGGGAAAACATCTCAGCTGCTCCCTAACAACGCTCCCGGGATCCCCGTCACCAGCAGCGGTGGTGCCCACCTTCACCACAAACCGTGGGTGGCGTCACGAACCAAATCCCCAAACCAAACCACCCCTTTCACTCACGGGCAAGGAGCGCCGCTCGAGTCCCCGGATCCGGCCCCACGCTCGAGCCACCGAGCGGCAGTAGCAGCACCGGACCCGAGCGTTAGCGAGCGCAGCACCCTCCCCGCCCGCGACAACTTGGCGTCATGAACAGGATCTTACCGTTCTACCGGATGGTAGAGGTGCGCCTTGTGTCCCGCCGGCGGTGTCCAGCCGAAAAATTTCAGAAGCCGCCATCTTGGGCGCGAAGATTTTCCCGCTCGAGCGTCTTCTCGAGCAGTGGAGGCATGAAAGCCGAAGCCCCGCCCCTGAAGAGGAGGTGCTGAGAAAAGACCAAGGGGGGCGGAAACAAGATGTCTGCGCCCGACGGAGCCGCTGAAGGAGCGGTGGTCGCAGACGCGGCGGCATGTAACTAGCGCTGCGGAGTGCAAGGACACCAGGACTCTGCCGAAACACGTTCCTGGACGCCAACGTGGAAGGATGTGTCGGAAGATCCAGGCCCAGGCTGATTCCCTGATGGAGCGGTGGATGGCCGAGGTGGAGGAACTGGCTGTGGCTGTGCAAGCATGCGAAGTGGAAGCAACCGTGGAGGAGCGGGTAAGCGACCCATGCCCCTATGTCCCCCAGGGTGTGGGACCCGGTCTTCCCCTGCCCTCTATATTGCCTCCCCCGCCACCCGTACCGGTTGCCGCTGCTCCCCTGCTTTGTCTGCTGCCAACAACACCGGCAGCGGAGTCCGTTCTACCAGCCTGCAAAGACCCGCCTGCAGAAGACACGAGCAGTCAGCCCGTCATCGCTCTGACACCCGTACCAGCCCCACGTCGCGCCTGCATCCAGAAAGTACCTCATCTCGACTTGGACGCACCAGCGATCCCAGAGGAAGCCGCGCTCCAGATGACAACGGCCCCGGCAGTCCGCCCGGCCAAGATGGAGGTGGCCGTCAACCGGAAGCTAGCCAAGCCAGTAAAGCTGGCCGCCCCCAGAGCCAGGCCTCGGCTGAGGCATTGCAGGGTTGCCGCTGCAAGGCAGCCGAGCAGGCCACGACACAGCGGGGTTCCCCAGTGCAGAAGGTGCCGGTCGTAGCCGGCACGGGGGAGCACCGGCTGGGCCCGACCCCCGCACAGAGCGAGACGGAGCGGGCAGACGCTCAATACTGAGAGCGGCAGCAGCGCCAGCTGGGCCGGGAGATCGCTGCCCGAAAAAGGTGTAAGGCGGATGTGCATGCCCGCATGTATGTGGAGAAAGATCACCTGCAGCGAGCTACCATCGGGGTCCAGAGCAGGGCACCATGTGAAGGTGGCACTGGAGCCCCACGGTTGAGAATGGACTGTTAATTAGGCAGCGGTCCCTCCGTTGCACCGTTGTCCCCGTTGGGACCACCAGTACCGTTAACCTGTTAAATGACTGTGAATCAACCGAAGATGTTACCTGATTGTCAATTGTGATTGACCCGGCCGTTGCCAGCAAGTAGTCCCCGTAGGGACCCTGTGTTACCGTGCATAAGAAACTGCTTATGGACATGCCTGAGAACTCGCAGGGCAACCACAAACTAGTGGAAATGTAAATATGTTGGCATGTTTCCGTTGCCGCCTCCAGAGAGGCAGATTGGAGGAAGGGCCCGCAGCAGAGTAGGCTGGGGCCCGGCCACCACCTGGACCGGTGGCCATCCTCTGGGAGTCAGGGGTCCCCCATGGACGTGGGGTCCCCTGAAGTGACCGTAGGGTGAGAGATACCGTACCCGTTCCCGCTCGGGCAGCCTGGATCTGGACTGGGGTCAAGGGGTGCTGCCCACTTCTTAGGGGCAGCATCAGGGCCAGGTTGTATCAATGGGAGAGCGGAAGCCGACTGTTACTAATAAAAGTGTCTACCGTTTGTAACGTTAAAGTACCATGCCTCCCGTTAAGGGAAGATTCATAAATATGCTTTTGTTGAATGTTTTTCATATGTTTTTACCTTTTTCAGTTGTGAAAATAAAAACCGGTGATGGACGGGCAGCCTGCGGACGGTCTGCATTTAACCAAGGGGGAATGTGGCGCCCTGGACTAGCCAGGTCGTCACAGGGACTACAACATACACCCCCACCCCGAGATAGGCACATCAGCTAGACACAAATCCTTGTTGCCTCCCTCCAGGGGCTGATGTCCACACCAGGTGGGGTGGAGCCAGGCGGTTGGCCCCACCCACTGAGGAGTTCACAGTTCTGGAGGCGGGAAAAGGAAGTCAGATGAGTTAGGGAAGGGAAAGAGTGAGGAGTGAAGTGGTAGTAGAGGAGCAAACTGACTGTGTCCGGGTACGTGGCCTGGGCACCAAGAGCAAGGTTGGCAGACGGTGGTGGCTGTCTGCTGGAGAGGCAGATCAACGCGGAACCGTAGGACCAGGGATGGGCGGTGGCCCGCTGGTACCGAACTGGGGAGCGAAGTGAAGCCAGCACAAACCGGCAGGGCCTGCGAACCCCGACCAGGCTTGGAGTCGCCGTTAAACAGGTCAAATCCGTTAGTGACCGGAACCCCAGGGGTTTCCAAACAGCCAAGACCCAAGTGAAGGCAACCGTCCGAACAACAAGAGGGAAATACAGCTACCGCCACAGTTAGAATTTCCAGGGCCAGAGCCTGCGGGCAAAAGGGCTCCTCCGGCGCATATCCACGCTGGGGAGCGGGTTACCGGTGGGAAGCCATCGGGACCGAAGATACACAAAAGGTGCAGGGAAAGGCAGCCACCACCACCCGTCCAGGAGAAACCACAGCAGCCAGCTGCGGGACCCGTCCATCCAGCCGATTGTTTTACCAGAGACTTGCATCCGTTTGTGGCTGAGTGAGTACTACCGTGCCGTCTGGCACCGCCCTGCGTCACCTCAACCGGGCCCCGGGACCACCAACCCCCTACCCACGGAGGGGGAAAACATCTCAGCTGCTCCCTAACAACGCTCCCAGGATCCCCGTCACCAGCAGCGGTGGTGCCCACCTTTACCACAAACCGTGGGTGGCGTCACGGACCAAATCCCCAAACCAAACCACCTCTTTCACTCAGGGGCGAGGAGCGCCGCTCGAGTCCCCGGATCTGGCCCCACGCTCGAGCCACCGAGCGGCAGCAGCAACGCCGGACCCTAGCGTTAGCGAGCGCAGCGCCCTCCCCGCCCGCGACAGATGCACAATGGATCAGTTATTTCACAAGATTCCTGTGAACGGAATCCTGTGAAATAACTCATCCGTTGCGTTTGTTGACATCTAAAAAATGACGGATCCGCTGTTCAGTTTCAACGACAGACCTTGTCAGATTTGAAATGACTGAAGTGTGAAAGTAGCCTTAAGGCCACTTTACACACTGCGATCTCGCAAGTGAGATCGCTAGCATGCGTACCCGCCCCCATTGGTTGTGAGTCACGGGCAAATCGCTGCCCGTGGTGCACAACATCGCTCGGACCCGTCACACTACTTACCTGCCTAGCGGCGTCGCTGTGACCGGCAAACCGCCTCCTTTCTAAGGGGGCGGTTCGTTCAGCGTCACAGCGACGTCACTAAGCGGCAGCCCAATAGAAGCGGAGGGGTGGAGATGAGCGGGACGTAACATTCCGCCCACCTCCTTTCTTCCTCATTGCTGGCGGCCGCAGGTAAGGTGAGGTTCCTTGTTCCTGCGGTGTCACACATAGTGATGTGTGCTGCCGCAGGAACAACAAATAACATCGTACCTGTAGCAGCAACGATATTTGGGAACTGGACAGCGTGTCAACGAGCAACGATAAGGTGAGTAATTTTGCTCGTTAGTGGTCGCTCGTGCGTGTCACACGCAACGACGTCGCTAACGAGACCAGATGTGCGTCACAAATTCCGTGACCCTAACAACATCGTGCTAGTGATGTCGTTGCATGTAATGCGGCCTTTAGTGTTCCACAGTTATTACATCATAATCAAGTGACACTGGTCAGAATTGAAAAAATTTGGCCTGGTCATTGACGTCAAAATTGCCTCCTTCTTTAAGGCGTTAAACAAAGCTGCCAGGGCAGTTCAAACATTGATTCATTGGTTAAATTAGCAACTTCTCGCCATTACATGTGCTCTATAAATTATTTATTAGACGCACGAGGTGTATGTTTTAAGGAACTAAAGGCTTCCTGAACTTGAATGTTGAAATAATATTTAAAAATTGTTAAATATCCAGCAGACAGAACTGTGCGCTGCTCGCTAAAGGTTCATGCATAATCAATGTGACGGCAACATTGGCTAGAGAAAGCTAAAATTAGACTGACTATATTAGGCTGTAGTAATTCCCATATCTCATCCCAGCTCGACTTCGCTATCTTAACTCAAAACATTCCATTATTTCATCAGGCAGCGTAATCTCGATATTACTGTATCTGATGAAAATTTTTCTCAAATAGAGAGTGTAGATTTACTAAACCAGGTATGACGTGATGAGAAACATATGTTTCATATAAACAATATGAATGTAATTGACATGTATGTTCTCCGTGTTTACATAGGCATCTTCTAGTTTTTAATTGAATCATCGGCGTTCCGCGAAATTGGCTTCGATCTGTATGTGTATTTTTGAAATTGGGAAATTTGATTGTGAGCCCAACTACGAATAGGGATGCAGAAGTAAAAGTGATCATAAAAAAAACCAAAACTTCACGTTAGACCTTTAATTCTTTTTGCTCTCGTTTCTTCTTTCCCTTCTTCCAAGAAATAAAACAATTTTATTTTTTCATTGACATACCAGACCAGACGCTTGCTTCATGGTTTACACATTCTAAAAGGATTCTTCTGCCGAAAATCAGAAAGAGCTCTTTTATTGCGACATGAATAGCAGTTTTGATTTATGACGTTCATTTTAATATAAAATGAACTGGAAATAGGAGAATACATTTTCAATCCTCAGAAATAGTAAAAAATAAATGTAAAAATTCTCCATTGTTTTTTGGGTTTTGTTTTTGGAGCAGATTTAAATATTTTAATGTTTGAATAAAATTATTTGTTTGGTGCTTCCATATTTCCCATATTTTTTTTTTGTTAAGGGAGCTTTATAAAGGTTAATTTTATGCTTACAGAGCTGCATTTTTTTATGGTGACATTTTACGTCATTACGATTGGTTTGTATTGCTTTTTTTGTTGCTTTTTTTTCATTGGTTCTTATTGCTTTTTGTTGCTTTTTTTTTACAATTGGTTTGTATTGCTTTTTTGTTGCTTTTTTTGCAATTGGTTTATTATTCCTTATTTGTTGCTTATTTTTTACTATTGGTTTGTATTTTTATTTGATGCTTTTATTTACGATTGGTTTGTATTGCTTTTTTGTTGATTTTTTATGATTGGTTTGCATTGCTTTTTTGTTGCTTTATTTACATTTAGTTTGTATTGCTTTTTTGTTGCTTTTTTTACAATTGGTTTGTATTGCTTTTTTGTTGCTTTTTTACGATTGGTTTGCATTGCTTTTTTGTTGCTTTATTTACATTTAGTTTGTATTGCTTTTTTGTTGCTTTTTTTACAATTGGTTTGTATTGCTTTTTATTGCCTCTATACAATTGGTTTGTATTGCTTTTTTGTTGCTTTATTTACAATTGGTTTATATTGCTTTTTTATTCCTCTTTTAAGATTGTCTTGTATTGCTATTTTGTGCTTTTTTTTTTACGATTGGTTTGTATTGATTTCTTTATACAATTGGTTTGAACTGCTTTTTTGTTGCTTTGTTTTACGATTGGTTTGAATTGCTTTTTTGTTGCTTTTATTATGATTGGTTTATATTGTTTTTTTGTTTTTTAACAATTGGTTTGTATTGCTTTATTTACGATTGGTTTGTATTACTTTTTTTTTGGTTTTTTTACGATTGGTTTGTATTGCTTTTTTGTTGTTTTATTAAAGCCTGCTTTACACGTTGCAATTTCGCATAAAATATCGTATGCAATTTGCAACGCCCCCATCGTATGTGCGGCACGTTCAATTTGTTGAACGTGCCGCACAGACGATTCACCCCCGTCACACGTACTTACCTACCATACGACCTCGATGTGGGCGGCGAACGTCCACTTCCTGGAGTGGGAGGGACGGTCGGCGTCACATCGACATCACGTGGCAGCCGGCCAATAGAAGCGGAGGGGCGGAGATGAGCGGGACGTAAACATCCCGCCCACCTCGTTCCTTCCGCATTGTCGGCGGGAGCCGCGGACGGGGGTAAGCTGTCGTTCAATGTTCCCGGGGTGTCACACACTGCAATGTGTGCTGCCTCGGGAACATTGCACAACCTCACGTTCATTTTTTGAGGAATGAACGACGTGCATGTGATGAACGGATTTTCGTTCAATCGCAATTGCACGAAGGTTTTACACGCTACAATCATACTTATCATGCCGGATGTGCGTCACTTACGACGTGACTCCGCCGACACATCGTAAGATTTATTGTAGCGTGTAAAGCGGGCTTTACATTTAGTTTGTATTGCTTTTTTTTTACTATTGATTTGTATTGCTTTTTTGTTGCTTTTCTATGATTGCTTTGTATTGCTTTTTTGTTGCTTTTTTTTTACAATTGGTTTGTATTTTTTTTGTTATTTTTTGACACCATAAAACGTAAATTTTGTACTTTCACATTTTTTTTACCGCTTCTAATTTATAGAATCAATTTTTATATTTTAATAGTTAGGGGTTTTGATACCAAATATAATAATAATAATCTTTATTTCTATAGCGCCAACATATTCCGCAGCGCTTTACAATTCAGGGGGATCATATACAAACAAGTAACAGTTATAGAAGATAAAATATTTAAAGGGAGAAAAGGCAACCCTGCTCGTGAGAGCTTACAATCTACAATGAGATGGGAGGTGGGGCAAGGTACAAGTGCTTATTTACAATTACAATCCAGCCATCTCAAGGAAATGGGGGCTAGATAATGGCTTCCTGGACCAGTTGGCTAGAGCCTTGAAATGTATTTGGGTGCCATGGAGTTTGACGTGGGGTTATTTTCTGATAAGTTGTGGAGGGGTTAGGTGAAATTAGTTTGGCTAGGGAGTGTGATAGGCCGCCCTAAAAAGATGCGTTTTTAGGGTGCGTCTGAAGCTGAGTAAGTTGTGATTCATCCTAACTTCTTGGGGAAGAGCGTTCCAGAGGTTTGGTGCAGCTCAGAAGAAGTCTTGGATTTGGGAGTGGGAGGTTCGAATTAGTGTCGATGCTAGTCGAAAGTCATTTGCAGAGCATAGAGAATGGGTGGGGTGATAGACAGAGAGGAGGGTGGAGATGTAGGAGGGTGCTGCACTGTGGAGAGCTTTGTTGGTGAGAACAAGCAGTTTGAATTGGATCCTGTGATATATGGGCAGCCAGTGCAATGACTGGCACAGAGCAGAGGCATCCGAGTAGTGGTTAGCCAGATAGGTGACCCTGGCTGCTGCATTAAGGATGGACTGTAGAGGAGAGAGTCTAGTTAGGGGGAGACCAATTAATAGAGAGTTACAGTAGTCAAGGCGAGAGTGGATCAGGGCCACGGTGAGGGTTTTTGTCATTTCCATTGTGAGAAAGGGGCGGATTCTAGGGATGTTCTTGAGGTGCAAGCGGCAGGAGCGGGCAAGAGATTGTATGTGGGAGGTGAAGGAGAGATCAGTGTTAAGTATAACACCCAGACAGCGGGCTTGCTGCCTAGGACTTATCGTTGTGTCACACATATACTTTTTTATTTCTATATTTTAAATGTGGAGAAGTGGTGTAATTATTTAAATACTTTTTAAAACTTTGATACATTATGGGACTTGAAACTGCAACATTTGATCATTAGCATTATACAGTATATTGTAGTACTTCCAATTTATTGAAAATCATGATCTCCTATAAAATCAAATCTGTAACTTGACCTCATTGGGGTACAAATGTGGCAGAAATGGTGGCTCTCAGTAAGTCAGGCTGTAACCACTTTTGAAACAGGCGCACTTAATCATAATACTGGTACCTCCGCTGTTGTGGACCGCATAGTGGCTGATAAATTCTGGAGGGCCTTACAACATCCGCTTTAGTGCTAGGTTGGACAGACATCCTCTAATAATGTGCTTCAAATGGTCAACCTTATAGTACAGGGCTACTGAGGAACCTCGGGAAGAGGGAGAGTTGCAGGAAATACTCAAATATTCCCACCTCCATCCCATCAACCAGAGCCAAAGAAGGAACACTCAGGACATATCCTGCTGGGAACTGAGCCTAATACTCTTCTGGCAATGTCAGGAGCCATGTCATTTAATGACTGACTGCCCATTCCTTGCTGAGCCCATGGACACAAACTTTGGGTACCGACAGTTCCGTATACTAAAAGGGTCTTGCAATTGGCAAGAAGCTTCCAATGATAAACATGTTTGTGAAGTTTAAATAGTGGGGACCCCGGCTGTAGCCTTGCTGGACTCTGGGAATCTCCTGACCTTAGTACGGGCCAACCTGATATCATCTTTTAAGTTCATCAGCCAGAAAGTAGGCATATTGTGTGTCCACAGGGACTTAAAAAACTATCCCACCATACTGATAATGATAAACACCCCAGCCTGGAAGCGATACCATGAGGTGGAAGTGATTTTGAATCTGCACTACCAACTAATAGTTGGGAGGGCCTTTCCCTTCTTTTCTGTGTTATGGCCAACAATCGTGCCACCTGGTCAATGTGAGTCAGCACGAATATTATCCACATTGCATTGTACTGAAGTAGTGCAAGAACCTTATGTTCCCAAGGAAGAGGTGCATTCTGTAATGTGGCCTCCCCTCCGGTGGAGACAGTAAATGATGCGGTCCACCAGTCGGGTTTGTGAAAACAGGAACAGGTCTACCATGTCAATTTGCAGAAGCATGGGAAGGAAAGGGAAAGCCTTAGAGGGGATAACCATTTATCGGCTTTTCTTTGGGGGGAAGACTCTGTCACCTTCGTAGGTTTTCTACAAGTTACCTGATCCTACCTCCATAATCCATCATGTCATTTTCACTGAGTCAAAGACCAAAGTCCAGGTAAGCCATATCGAGTGTGTGAAGCTCAGAGGCAAGACATTCCAGAAGAGATTCAATTGAGGCTGCGACTACTGGTCACTAAAGTTACAAAAATATGTACAGCAGCATTCTGAAATGCTAAATTATATAAACATGAAATATAGGCATTTTGGCACTGCATTACTGCTATTTGAAAAATGAAATACTTGATTTACAAATTGACTAATTCGTGTAAGGGGTACTTTGCACACTATGACATCGCAGGTGCGATGTCGGTGGGATCAAATCGAAAGTGACGCACATCCGACGTCGCTGTCGACATCACAGTATGTGAATCCTTTACATACGATTAACGAGCGCAAAAGCGTCGTTATCGTATGATCGGTGTAGGGTCCGACATTTCCATAATTTCGACGGTAGCAGCAGCGACAGTACGATGTTGTTCCTCGTTCCAGCAGGCAGCACACATCGCTGTGTGTGAAGCCGTAGGAACGAGGAACATCACCTTACCTGCGTCCCGGCTGCAATGTGGAAGGAAGAAGGTGGGCGGGATGTTTACGTCCCATTCATCTCCGCCCCTCCGCTCCTATTGGCCGCCTGCCGTGTGATGTCGCTGTGACGCCATACGACCTGCCCCCTTAGGAAGGAGGCGGGTCGCCGGCCAGTGCAATGTCGCAGGGCAGGTAAGTGCCTGTGAAGCTGCCGTAGCGATATGTTCGCTACGGCAGCAATCACAAGATATCGCTGCTGCGACAGGGGCGGGGACTATCGTGCTCGGTATCGCAGCATCGGCTTGCAATGTCGTAGTGTGCAAAGTACCCCTAAGCTCGGCATTCATCGACAAGGCATACCTCTTTTTTGTCAGGACCCTATCCTATTGCACCTCTATCTAGGTTAAAAACCTACAAGTAAGGCTGGGTGTCCGGATCCACACGGTTTCAAAGTTGTCCGGGTGTCGAACCGGGCCCAGGATTCTTGAAGGTTTGATCCGGATCAGGCACTTGAAAAAATAAAAAAATAAAGGAAAAATAAAGAAAAGAAAAATGAAGCGAGTGCTACATACTTACCAAGGCTCCAGCCCAGATATACAATGCTTCTGCGCTGTTGTACGCTGCTCCTGTGGCCTCCCTGGGTCTCTCATTTCATATGCACGGCTTTCCTCACCCACCGGCTGGCCTGGCCTCTGTAATTGGTTGCAGTCAGATGCACCCCCAGCCTGTGTGACAGCATCTGCCTGCAGTCATCGCTCATCGCGGCTCATTCATTCTCTGGAGCTCACAGCGAACAGTCTTATTCTATGGCGCTTGCTGTGAGATTCAGATATAGCAGAGCTGGAATCATCGTGGGATCTCGTGTGGATTACATCAGACCTGCAGGGTATTGGGGGTTAATAAAGTGGTGAAAGAGGGGGTTTTTTGTATTTTATTTCAAATAAAGGATTTTTTCGGTGCTTGTGTTTGTTTACTTTCATTTACAGATTAATGATGCGGGTGTCATAGATGCCTCCAATTATTAATCTAGGGTTTAGTAGCAGCTGTGCACTGTTATTAACCCCATATTACCACGATTGTCACAGCATTAGGACATTCGGGAAGAGTCGGTAAAGCATCAGGCTTGTCACATCTAATGGATGCGGCATTTCAGGGTGACTGGAGGCTGATATTTTTAGGGTGGGTCTCAATAGCCTGAGAATACCAGCCCCCAGCTGTCGGGCTTTATCTTGGCTGGGTATCAAAATTGGGGGGAACCGCACATCATTTTTTAAATTATTTATTTAGACAATGGCAGAGCAGTGTGTAACGGGGACCCATTTTAGAGAGAGAGAAAGAGGCCACCTGGCTAAAGGTGACTGGCACAGCAAAATCGATTTTTTGAGTGACTCCAGGAAAAGTAGCATAGCCGTGCTGGGTACCCTAGCCACAGTGAAACACATTGACCTGTGTGATTCAATACCAGTAGGATAGAGATAGGTCAACCTCCCTCTCTCTCCTTGGTAGCTGGTGTGGAATGAGCAGAGCCACTCATTATAGAGTCTATGCTGGTTGGGTGATATCTATTGGGGTACCTCATTATTGTGTACTTTCTATCATTGATATTTATTATATATCTCTTGCTGGAATGTGTGCCCCCTATGTGTTGTCTGTACAATAACACGCTGTCACTTTGCATTTTTCCTCAATAAAGAATCTTAACTTTTTCACTAATGGGCGTTTGGTCGCATTTTTTCCCTTCTATTTACCTAGGTAATAAATGTAATATGTAAAAATTTCAAAAAATACTTACCTTGGCGCTCACTTCTTCGGCCACTCAACTCCTCAACGTTCTCTGTCCAGTATTCTTCACATTTGCTTACTTTGGCCACAAACGCTGAACCTCCGATGAGGACTTGATGAGGGGCTGAAGAGGTGAGCTGTTGATTGAGTAACAGGATACTTTTGTTTTTAACCTTTTGATGGCCCTTTACGGGTCAGCAAAATGGTGGATAGCCAGCCACCATTTTCTTGAGTTTGGGCAATAGCAATTTTGGCAAATGCAGATTTTTGTACAATTCGAGTAGCGTTCAATTCCACTCTAATGAATTATCTCATCTCCTGCTATGTATTTATTTTAAATTAGGAGTCCATGCGCACATGGGACAATTGATAACGTTTTTATGCCCCCGTATGGACGGAGAGCCAAACTGCCCAATCATTGACTTCCGATGAGGTTCAGCCTCGGGATCGCTTTTCTTCCACTCGCAGTGTACGCCCCCTGGACCTTAGTATTGTCTTTGGAAGGCAGTTATGAGCCAGTCCTTGATATTGAGCACACATGTATTTATACATATAAATGAGATCTCCTCTGAGACATCTTTTTTCTAAGCTAAACAAATTCAACTTTTCCAAACTCATTATATGGGAGGCCTCCATTCCTTGTAATAGTCTAGTTGCCTGTCTTTGAACTGACTCTAACTTATTAATATCCTTTTTAAAATGGGAGCCCAAAACTAGATCCCATATTCCAGATGTGGCCTTACAAGTGATTTAATGAGGGGTAACAATACGTTGGGATGTCTTTTTGTGCAATGCAGTATTGACTATATTGTTACAACCAATATAAAGCAGTTCTGTTAAAATAGGCGGAGCAAGGAGGAATATGGGTGGGATGGGGCTAGGCCCATCCATAAAATTCTGGAAAAGTAACGTGTTTTTTACGCCACATATGTTATTTGTGTAGCAAGGCATATGGAGGCGCACACCACTGATAAGATGCATCATAAGACCATCATTAAGACTGGGATGCGCAATCCCTATATTTAAGAATTGGCCCCTAAATCATATCAATTCGAAGATTAGTTGAGGAAATTAACACTGTCGTGGTCTAAAAATATTGTGCATACTGAATAATCTGCAATACTTCTTGCTCAATTCTATTCTCTATTTATAACCCATTCCCTTGTCTACATTTCAACTGTATTTTAACATGCTCATGTGAATGGCATGTAAGGTGGTGTAAGGCAGGGGTCTCAAACTGAGTAAGTGGGCCGCACATAAAAAAAATTTAGGGCAGAGGGCCGCATTCCTTTCAAATTTAATACAATACAATTGTTAATCAATTATTTCAACTATTATAACAATGCTACATTAGTATGCGCTGAGAATCAAAAATACCGTGAAGCGAAACGTCATTTTTTTATATTATTTGTCAAAGAGAGTGGGCATCTGTGATTGGCATCAGCATCAAAATGTATAAGCAGATTCCAGGTTATTCCAACAGCCAAGCACAGACACTCATTCTCTGTCACAGCATCCGTGATTGGCTGTTGGGTCTGTCACACATAGTAGTGTAAAAAGAAATACATAAAAAAATGACATAGCGCTTCGCAGTATTTTTGATTCTCAGCGCAGATAAAGAGGACAGCTACGGGCTGCCACACCCAGCTGCCTGGCTTTACCTTAGCTGGCAATCAAAATACAGGGAAGCCCAATTATTTTTTAATTAAATAATGAAAAAAAAATGTGTGGGCTTTCGACATATTTTGATCACCAGCCAGGTAAAACCAGACAGCTGAGGGCTGGGATTCTCAGCGTGGGAAGGACCAAGCATTTTGGGCCCCCCACGCTGAAAATAGCAGCCCACAACCGCCCCTGAAAATGGCACATTCATCACAGCGCCATTTCCAGGTGCTTTACCTTGCTCTTCCAGCGTCCCTGGTGGCAGTGGCATGCTGGGTAATAATGGGGTTAATACCAGTTTTGTATTCTCAGCTGGTAGTAAACCCGAAATTCATGGTGTCATGTCAAATTAGATGTGACCACCATGAATTTCTAGTAAACAGTAAAAAAACACAACACAGAGAAAAATATTTTTATTAGAAATTAAACAAAAAACACATTTAGGGACTCCATCTTTTTTAGAAAAAAAAAAGCTTCCCTCTGACGTAGTCCAAGTCAATGTCAGCTCAGCTTCATCGCTCTGAACAGATGAGCGTCTGTCCAGACCAACAAGAAGGCTGAGACCGAAAGTAACATTTTCCGGTCTTCCAGTCACCATCATCATCAAAATCATTTTTATCATCATCATACACACACAGCCACTATCATCATCATACAAATACACACGTCAATCATCATCATCATTATACACACACACACAGCCGACATCATCATCATACACAGCCATCGTCATCAACATCATCGTCACTCACAAACAGCCACCACCACGATCATCATCAGTCACACACAGCCACCACCACGATCATCATCAGTCACACACAGCCACCACCATCATCATCATCCGTCACACACAGCCACCACCGCCATCATCAGTCACACACAGTCACCACCACCATCAATAGTCACACACAGCCACTTCCGCCATCATCATCATCAGTAGCACACAGCCACCACCACCATCAGTCACACACAGCCACCACCGACATCATCATCATCAGTCACACACAGCCACCACCGCCATCATCATCATCAGTCACACACAGCCACCACCACCATCAGTCACACACAGCCACCACAGCCATCATCATCATCATCATCAACACACAGCCATCCTCATCAACACACACACAGCCATCATCATGCACACACACAGCCATCATCATCCACACACACATACACAATTATCATCATCCACACACACATACAGCCATCATCATCACCATCCACACACACAGCCATCATCATCATCATCCACACACACACACACACACACACACACACACACACACACACACAGCCATCATCATCATCCACACACACACAGCCATCATCACACACACACACACAGCCATCATCATCATCCCCACACACAGCAATCATCATACACACACAGCCATCATCATCATCCACACACACACACAGCCATCATCATACACACACACACAGACACACACACACACAGCCATTATCATCATCCACACACACACAGCCATCATCATTCACACACTCATCATCATCAGACACACACACACACACACACACATATAGACACACACATACACACACAAACACAGACACCACAAACGTTATAACATGCCCTATGCTCTTGTTCCTTCCGCTGCATCCGCCGGCAAAGCAGCTGACATCAGCGCTGCTCGGGTCGCGCTGCTGAGATCGAGTTGAACGCCGCCGTCGATTGCTTCGCCCTGATATCTGATTGAACGCGGCCTTTGATTGCTTCTCCCTGGCGGCGTCTCCAATGCGGAATTGCGGCCGGCCGCGGCTGCAATGTGAAAGTGCGGCTGGCGACCGCTAAATGACTGGAGGCAGTGGAGGGCAAATATCAAGTGTTCTGCACTTTGTGTCTGCGGGCCGCATAAATCAGACTGGCAGGCCGCATGTTTGAGACCCCTGGTGTAAGGTATGCCACATCTTGTCATAAATAAGATGAACATGTGCTGTAACATCCATATCTCTGCAATGCTCTGCTCACTTTGGCAGAGCTGGTCAGAACTTGCATGAAGTTCACACATCAAAAGTGGAAAAATCTATGCACAACTTCGCAATGTGCAAATATTTTGAAACTTTCAAAGTGTTTTAGACCTTTTTTATGGCTTAAACAGTTGTACGTTTGACGCCTTAATTTTATCAACTAAAATAAGACCATATCGTCAAATTTTTTCCACAGCTAAGGACATGTCCTACTTGTGAGAGTAGAAAACTGTGGGCTTTTTGCAAATATGAATAGCTGCTTAAACTAATGTAGTTAGAAGAACCTATATGATAGATCATCAATATCATACTAGTCAGGGTTCGATTCTCTGCACAGAAACCAGCCAAAGCTGCTGTGTCACATAGAAATTTGCATGCAAAAGTTTGGGTACCCCGATCAAAATTAATCCTATTGTAAATAGTTAAGCAAGTTGAAGATGAAATGATCTCTATAAGGCATAAAGTTAAATATAACATACTGTAATTCCATTGTATTTTAAACAAAAAGAAAATAGTTATATATTTTCTTTTTTTGCATTTTTTTTTTTTTTTCAAAACTTTTTATTGATTTTCCAATTTTTTATAAACATAACAAGATATTCAAGGTTACACAAGGAAAAACATTTGTCTGACAATATGTGACATAATAGGGTGCGATGCCCCAACTTGATATTTTAAACTGTTTATCTGATTGATATGATCTCTATTAAACCAAGGCAAAAGTACTAAGAAATAACAGACGCGATACAAGTCAATTAGAATCATTAAGCCCCTGAGCCAACCCCGAATGCTTCCAAATTTTCTGGCACGTCTTGTTGCTACCTTAGCGTCTCGTCTCCCCTTCCCTCCGGAACCCACACCTACGTGATTTTCAATTTACCCAGGTTGTCCTGGCTATCATTCAGAAGGTACCATTCCGAGTGTACAAAAGATGTCATCAGATTATCTATTTCTCCCTGAGTAAATTGACTTTCAATGAAATTTCTCCATTTCCCAAAGAACTTGGGTGTCAACCTGTCTTTGTCCCTTTCCGCTTCCACTTTCTCCAGCCTCAATAAATTATGTAATTCACCGATGACCTCTTTTATGGATGGTCCCTCCCTTTGTATCCAATGCTTTAAGATGGATCGTATGGCTATCATGGCTACGTCATGTACTATTGTATATTTCTTCTTTCCCGGCATGTCCGATCCCCCTCTTACTCCTCCCTCAAAGGAGTGAAAAATCCACACCATTAGCTCTAGATTTCCAGAAATTCCCCATGTTGCCTGGACAAATAATCTAACTTGATTCCAGAACCTGTGAATTTCCGTACACTCCCATAGTCCATGTAGCATATCTGTTTTTTCTCTTGGGGAGTGTAAAATGGACGCCAAATCCCACGGTGATGCATACTTGGCTTCCATGCCATAGTCTGAGTGCCTGCTCGTTCCTCTCATCCAATCAAACACATGTCTCATTATACACACCAGGTTATAACCCCGAACATCTGGGAAACTGAGACCTCCTTCCTCCGTTGACTTCATCAGTGTTCGTAACTTTATTCTAGGTTTCCTCCCCCTCCATATAAAATCCGCATACGCTGAGTTGAGCCTATTTACGTCCCTCAGATTTAGCAATATCGGGATCGTCTGGAATGGGTACAGCAGTCTAGGAAAGCTCATCATTTTTATCAGGTGGCACCTTGCCAGTAGTGGTAGAGGCAGACCCTTCCATCCCTTTAGTTGTGCTATAATTTTCCTAATTAGTGGGCCATAATTCATCTCGTAAATTGATTCCACCGTTCTTCCTATATGAATTCCCAGGTATTTAAGTGATGTCTGTGCTATAGGAATGCCACATATACAACCATCTCTTGCATTCCCCCCTTTTAGGAACAGGATCTCACACTTTTTTTTATTCAATTTGAATCCTGAGACTAATCCAAATTTTTCAATTAGGACTAGAGTCTGTGGCAAATCCACGTTAGGGTCCCCCATATATAGTATGACATCATCGGCAAAAAATGCTGTCTTTATTTCAGTTCCCCTTATCTTAATCCCTTTAAAACTATTCAGGCCCTGCAGTATTCTTGACAATGGTTCAATGGCCAAGTTGAATAGAAGGGGAGATAACGGGCAGCCTTGTCTTGTTCCCTTCATCAAAGGGAACAGGTCTGATAGAAAACCTGGAGTGTGTATCCTAGCTCCCGAGTTAGCGTAAAGATTCCTAATGTAAAGCCTCATTTTGCCTACAATCCCTGTGGCCTCTAGTACTTTGTCCAGCCAGCTCCAATTTACATTGTCAAACGCTTTTTCTGCGTCGAGTGTAACTAGAGCGGGTCTTGCCCCCCTCTTTATCTGTTCCAATCTCACCGCATCCACCACTAGTATTGTCTTCCGGATATTAGTGACAGCATTTCTCCCTTTAATAAACCCTACCTGGTGCTCTGTAATGATCCTTGAAAGAATCATGGCCAATCTATTAGCCATAATCTTAGATATTATTTTTAAATCCTGGTTTATAAGTGATATGGGTCGATAACTAGAGGGATCATCCAGGTCTTTAGTTCCCTTAGGGAGTAATTTGATATATGCTACGTTTGAATTTTTAGGAATTTCCTCTCCTTCCAAAAATGCATTAAATACAGCAGTTAAATCCGGCGAGATCAGATCTCTCATAGCCTTATAAAACTCGCTGTTAAAACCGTCGGGGCCTGGTGCCTTATTGGTGTTAAGCTCCCCGATTGTTCTAGTCACCTCCTCAACTGTGATATCTGCATTTAGGTCACTCAGATCTTCCTCTGTTATGCTAGGCAAGTGCGCTTGTCTTAACCACTCTGCCTCGTCAGTCATGTCATTGTTTCCTGGCCCATATAGTTTTCTATAAAAATGTCCCAGCAATTTATTAATTTCCTTAGGATCTGTGGTCACCTCCCCCCCCTTTCTTTTTAGTTTGGAAATCACTGTCATTTTCCTGCTACCCCTTGCCAAATTTGCCAGCATCCTCCCCGCCTTGTTGCCAAATCTATGTAACTCTGCTTCCCTGTGCAACCAAAATAATTGTTCCTTTTTTTTGGCCCATTCATCGAACCCCCTTTTCGCCTCCAACCATCTGTCTTTCATCGTAGGAGATCTATTAGCCAAATACTTTGTGTATGCTACCCGCACTGCTTCACTCTGGGCATTATAATTCTCATTGGTTTTCCTTTTGATCATGGCCGCATAGCCAATCAGGCGACCCCTCAAGACCGCTTTTGCCGTTTCCCAGTACAGCACTGGGTTCCCTTTGTGTTCCTTGTTTTCCTCTGTGAATTCTCCCCACCACTCTCGTAATACCCTGTGGAAATTATCTTGTCTGAGAAGAAACGATGGAAATCTCCATGTGAGATCTGTACCTCTCTTGAACTTCTCTCTGATACCCAATCTCACCGGACTATGATCAGATATCACCATGTTTTCTATCACACATTCTTGTGCCCCATAAACTAGGCCTTGAGAAATCCAAAATTGATCAATACGCGACCAGCTATCATGAGGATGTGAGAAGTGTGTATATTCTCTATCATGCGGGTGAGCTAATCTCCAGATGTCCTTCAAACCCACGTCTTCTAATGTTACATCCCTATGGTCCGGCCTTCTGTCCACATCCTCTGTCCTCTCCTTCCCCCTCCTCCTGTCTTCAGCTGAGTCTGGAACTGTGTTAAAATCACCTCCCACTATGATGTCGGTCTCCCCATCTGCTAGTTTGTTGGCCTTCATGCCATCATGAAATATGCTCTGTTGGGAGTTTGGACCGTAAACATTGTAGATACTTAATTTACCTGCTGGACTAATGATTGTTAAATGTTGCCACCGTCCCTGGTCGTCTGCCTCGTGTGTCACTACTTCATGGCTGAGCTGTTTATGTATTAGAATCATTGTCCCCGCTTTCCTACCTTGTGCCTCTGCCCCATATACAGTACCCACCCAGTATTTCTTCATGCGGAAAAAGTCCTCCTTCCTCAAATGCGTTTCCTGTAATAATGCAATATCTGTTTTTAGTCTTTTCAGATGTCTTAGTATCCTTGCTCGTTTGTTAGGAGATCTCAAGCCTTTAACATTCCATGTAGTTATTTGTACCATATTTGCCTTTGTATTTTGCTCTTACTACTTCCTCCCCTGTGGGCCCTGAACTCACAAGAGACGAGACACTTATTACCAGGTATAGAATTTGCCCCCCAGGCTTGACATATCTTTTCCCCACCTTGTAGGTATAACAAATATAACAATAAACAAGTAACTGTAGAACAAGTTTTCCCTTCTGGGAAATTTTTTGGCTCTTTTCGCCATGCTGATGACTTCCCCTTTTCCTAGCCAAACTGTTGAGCTCCCTAGTCACCCCCCTTAGAGTATATGTTCTAGCCCCGGATTCACATGAGTCACATGAACGAGCCTTAAATAATATGTCGAAAATAGTACAGTATGACAAAACCTCTATAAGAACTTCAAGTCCAACTTAGCTCTACTTTCTGGTGGCCGTCCCAGCACTCAGAGCAGACAGATCCACTTCATTTACGCCTGGAAGTCGTTCCTGGACAAAGGCGAGTGAAAGTGAGAGTGAAAGTGAATCTGAAAGTGAAACTGAAAGTAAGCGTGACCCTGAATATGCGAGAGAAAAAGAGTGAGACAAAGCGTGTGTGGGACTGAAAGTGAGCGTGAGACTGAAAATGAAACTGAGTATGGGAGTGAGTGTGAAACTGAAAGTAAGCGTGAAACTGAAAATGAGACTGAATATGGGAGGGGGGAAAGAAAAGAAAAAAAAAAGGTGTGGGACTGAGAGTGAGTGTGGGGCTGAATGTTAGTGTGAGAATGAAAGTGAAACCGAATATGGGCGTAAGACTGAAAGTGAAACTGAAAGTGAAACTGAATATGGAAGTGAGTGTGAAACTGAAAGTAAGCGGGAAACGGAAAATGAGACTGAATATGTGAGGGGGGAAAAAGTGGGACCGAAAGTGAGTGTGGGACTGAACGTGAGTGTGAGGATGAAAGTGGAACTGAATATAGGAGTAAGACTGAAAGTGAAACTGAAAGTAAGCGTGAAAGCGAAACTGAACATGAGAGAGTGAAATCAAGAGAGCTAGAGAGTGCGAGAACAGGACCAGCAATATCTAGTTCAGTTCAGTTATCATGATCCATTCCCAACAGTTAGTCTCTGTGTTCCGAGCGAGGATTATTTTGTTGTATTGGGCTCAATCTCCTTTCCTCTCTACTCTCCACCCGCGATTGCTCCTCAAAGCTTCTCGGGTCTTTCCCTGGGCCTCTTGGAGATCCTCCTCTGCTGGTCCCTTCTCCATTATTTCCTCTTTTTTGTCCGTCAGCCCGATTCTTATCCTGTTCTGCCATGAGAGTACGCTCTGCTTCTTTAAAGTCTTTGTAATATGCAAACGAGCCATTAAGATTTCTGACTTTCAGTGTGGCAGGGTATAGCAGTTGGCACTTGACTTTTTTGTTATACAGGAATGAACATACTTTGCTGAATTCTTTTCTCTTTCTGGAGACCTCTGCTGATTAATCGCCGAAAATTAGCAGTCTGTTGCCTTGGTAATGCAATGGTCGCTGTCTGTCTCTAAAGGCCCTCAGTATTTCCTCTTTATGTTTATAATCAAGATTTTTGACTATCACTTGTCTAGCTCTCAGCGGGGCTTTCTTGTTTGGGTTTGGATCCTCTCTCCTATTCGCTTCTTGTTGTCTCAGTGGTCCCACTCTGTGCGCTCTTTCCACTCTGAATTTAGCCTTAATGCCCAGGGCCTGAGGTAACTCCTGCTCACATATGTTATCCAGCTGTCCCAAAGATACCGATTCTGGCAGCCCCACAATGCGCAAATTATTTCGCCTTGATTGGTTTTCCAAATCTTCCGCTTTATCTCTCAAATAATCGTTAGATTTCACTAGAGCTGCTATTTGCTCTTGCATAGCCAGTATTTTCTCCTCTGAGTCAGATATTCTCTGCTCTGTTTCTGCCAGTCTAGATGCGTGTCCACTAATCTGCTTTTGCATAGCTGCTAGGGATGATTGTATGGCTGTTTCAATGGCCACTTTAATCTCTTTTGACAGATGTGATGTCACTTCGGCAGCCAATTTTTTATAATCAACATTGAGCTTTTGTGCATGCTTGTCTTGGCCTGCAGGTGGTGCTGGTTTCTTAGTTCTCTTATTCTGTGCTGGGGATTTTCCACCCTCCCCCATTTGTTTACAGGATTTAGATAATGGTGTGGCCGGCTGTTTCTTGTTTACTTTAGAAGGAGTGTTACTGTTTCTGACATGCAGCTTCAGCTGGCGTTGATCATGATTAGACATCTTACACTGCATGTCTGAGTGATCAATCCGGTATCCTGCGTCTCTGTGCACTCTTTGCTTGCTGCACTCCTCCTCCTCTCTCTCTTGTTCCTCCATGTCCCCTTCCTCTATCCATTGTGTTTCTCCCTCTTCAATCCCCTGCAGCAATGTCTCTCCTGCTCCATCCTCCCCCGACCCCCCACTCTCATCTCCTTCACTTCTCCCTCTCCTGCCTTCCATTACCACATCTTGCACTGGGGACTCTGGCTCCTCCTCCATCAGGCTCGTCGGCGCCATGACAGTCTCATCTTCTCCACGCCGGCAGTCAGGATCTCCATTCCTCCAGGGCCCCTCACCACCACCAGCACTCCTCAGTAAGTACCGCTCCATAGCTGCTTGCTTCCTGCTACCAGATGTGCTGCTCTCTGCTCGCTCACTTGCCCGGGTATGCTGTTTATCGTCGGTTTCTCAGAGGGGTGTCGGGAGCTTCCCCTCTATGCTGCCTCCTCAGCCAGGACCGGATCCGGAAGTCTGTTTTTTTTGCATTTTAAAAATACAAAACAGTAAATGGGTCAATGCAAAAGTATGGGCACCCTTGGAGATTTATGTGCCCAAGGTTTAAGACCTTAACTAGCCTGTTAGGGTTATGGCTTGTTCACAATCATCATTAGGAAAGGGCAGGTGATCAAATTTCACTTCCATATAAAAATCTAGCCTCCTCTAACTTTGTGCCAAAAAACAGCAGCCATGGGTTCTTCTAAACTGCCTAGCACTCTGAAAATGAAAATGGTGGAGGCCCACAAAGAAGCCGAAGGCTATAAGAAGAAAGCAAAGCATTTTGACATTGCCCTTTCCTCAGTTTGAGTTGTAATTAAGAAATGGAGGTCAAGATAAGGTCTAGAAGACCAAGCAAAATAACTGTGAAAGCTGCTGGTAGGATTGCTAGAGAGGCAAATCAGAACCCTGTCTGACTGCAAAAGACCTTCAGGAAAATTTAGCAGACTCTGGAGTTGTGGTTCATTGTTCTACTGTTCAGAGACACCTGCAAATATGGCCTTCATGGAAGAGTTATAAGAAAAAAACCTCTCACCTTACCATAAAATTCAGCGTCAGAAGTATGCAAAAGAACATCTAAACATGCCTGATGCATTCTGGAAACAAGTCCTGTGGACTGATGAGGTTAAAATAGAACTCTTTGGCCACAATGATTAAAGGTATGTGTGGAGAAAAAAAGGACACAGAATTTCAGAAAAAGAATATAACCACATCATTTAAGCATGGGAGTGGATCAATCATGTTTTGGGAAACATTTCATGAGAGAAGAATGAATTCAATGAAATGTCAATAAATTCTTGAAACACACATAACACCATCTGTAAAAAAGTTGAAATTGAAAAGAGGATGGCTTCTATAAATGGATAATGATCCCATACACACATCAAAATCCACAATAGACGACCTGAAAAGGCGCAAGCTCAAGGTTTTACAATAGCCCTCACAGTCTTCTGATCTGAACATCATTGAAAATCTGTGGTTAGACCTCAAAAGAGCAGTGCATGCAAGACGAGCCAGGAATCTCACAGAACTGGAAGACGTCTCCAAGGAAGAATGGATGAAAATCCCTCAAACAAGAATTGAAAGACTTGGCTGGCTACAAAAAGTGTTTACAAGCTGTGATACTTGCCAGAGGGGGTGATATTAGGTACTAACCATGTAGGGTGCCCAAACTTTGGCATCGGCCCATTTTCCTTTTTTGTTTATTAAAAAATGTAAAAGATGAAACTATTTTTTGTTTTTCTTAAAATACAAAGTAAATGTGTTTAACTTTATGCATTTTAGAGATCATTTCTCTTCAACTTGCTTAACTGTTCACAATAACATTAATTTTGGCCAGGGATGCCAAAACTTTTGCAATCCACTGTAGAATGGTCATAAAGGATATCATCAAGCTATCTCCCATTGAAGTGGAAGCAAATTGTCTCAATCTTTTTTACACGTAGATGTCAAGTCATGAAAAAAGACGTTTTTCAACAGCGATTATTTCCTGATAAATCCAACTTAAAGGCAATAAGTTTTTACAAAAAGATTTACTGCAGAAATGCAGACTATTATAAATGAAAAAAAAATCAGTTGTATAGGTTTTATGTTATTTTTTTATTAACTTTTTGATGCATTTATGGCTTTGAGCAAAGACAAAAGAAAAAAATAAATTCCTCCCTGATCTTACAGTCAATCTGTAGGAATCAGATTATCTATAATTTCATATTTTTCCCAGCAGCATTAATATCCAGTCTTTACAAAATACACTTCATCCTGTACAGATGTGAAATTCCATTTATATGTACATAAATACAGAAATTGCAGGCCAGCTTAACAATAGACCTCTATAATACATGAATGTTAACTGTTTATCCAAGTCATATATACATTCATATATATATATAGACTTTATATATATTTATGTATAGTTAAAAATATAAACAAAATAATATAACATTGCATTGCCTTTGTTAAATTCACACGGTTTTGGACCATTTCAACTTCATTTTTAGAAATTTTTTAAAATATTTTTTATTAGTTGTTTTGTTTTTGTTTTTTTTTGCTCTATCCACACATGATTATCTTCTAAAAATGAAAATCTGATTAACAACAATAATTTAAAAATACCACATGGATATGTTTTGCTTTTTTATTATTCTTTTTTTTTTTTTACAAAAACTATGATCAATTATTTTATAATGTTAGAAATTAAATAGCGTCATAGTTACAAGTTTCAAAAATAAAGTTATGCTTTTTAAAGAAAATAAACAAAATGTATTCATTTTCATTTGAATTACATTTTCCGTTTGTGTTATATTAGCACGTAGTCTTGCAAACTGAAATATCATCATAACATTTGTTTAATCCTTTGATGAATAAATTTCTGCTTTCAGTGTATGTCTCCCTTATACTGGATTAACTGATTTTCTATATGATTTCTTAAGGAAAAATTTTGGCAAAATTTTTTAAATGGTTTTAGAAAATTTGTCAAGCATTCTTTTCATTTTTACATATGAAATAAAAAAAAAGTAAAATATAATAAGTATGTGGGCTACATGCATTTTAGCTAAGGAAAACATAATTGTACATCAAGTATAAAGCCAATAAGATGTGTTTCCATTTCTAAATAAACCTAAAGTAATATTTCAGATTATGCATTTTTTTTACACATTCTATTGCCATTTTTAAAATGTTCCATGACCTAAAAATTAAAAATGACATGTTTTATTCTAGCAACAGTATCCGAAGTCCTAACTTGAATCGCGATATATTCTCAGAATAAATACTCAAGTAGATTTAATAGTTCTTTTCTAAGCAGAATGATCTCCATTTTTGTAAATGTAATAAATAGTGGAATATTAGAATGTATCAATTTCCTATAGTTCTGTGCTGTCAGAACTACGGTAATTAGTATTTTCTTTAACGCTGTCCACTTTTAGGCAGCAGGTTACCTCCTTGTACATGTGTATCTCCAGTAAGCCCTTGCCATTTAATATAATAATCACTTGTGTCTGATTTTTTAGTTTTTTAGTAGGGGTTATATTATATTTTTAATTTACAATCATATATATCATTTCTATATTTTCAGAATCCTCAACATTTTTAAGCAGACTTATCACAAAAATCTGAAATGCAAAAATGCAACACATTTTGAAAAAAAAATAATGATGAAATATAATTATAACTAGGGATGATTGAATACCTCAAATATTCATCTTCACGAATATTTTCCAAATAGATCGCCACTATTCGACTATTCGCGAATATTTGATGCGTAATGTAAGTCTATGAGAAACCCGAATAACAACTAATCTGAACTATTCGGGCTTCCCATAGACTTACATTGCACATCGAATATTCGCATAGAGGCGACCTATTTGGAAAAGCTGAATATTTGAGGTATTTGATCATCCCTAATTATAACGCATCATGTAAATATATCATGTACATAAAATACATGTATTTAGATTTGTGTCATATGCTGTCATTATATGCTTAAGTAAACTCTTTATTTTAGGCTCTTTCTTCACTTTCCTTAAATCACTGTTTCAACTAATCCAAGTAGGAAACTTTAATAAACCAGCATAGGCATTCTTACTTTAAGATTGAGTTAAATCAGTAAACCACTAAATATAAGGGATTCTAATTTTTAGACCCAAATCCAAAGCTTCCAGAAATTTAAAGAAGCTGAAAAATTCCAGTTTCAAAGTGCAAATAGGACTCAATTTTGTTGGTTGTAAAAATGATTTCTACACTTTTCATAGCAAGTAAAGATAGTAATATCGGTTTCAGATTCCGTAATATATACAGATGTAGTCTTTTTTATGAAAAAACAAAGATATCCCAATACAGAAAAGTTAAACTTCTCACCTAACTATAGAAACTCATTGGCTTTTACTGTGTTACGTGTTAACTTTTTGCATTGTGATATTTTTCTCATGTGTTAGTTAAGGAATGGCCACATCTATAAAATAATTGATATACTTTAACAATCGAGTATATTAGAAATCTGAAAAGTTTCTTCTGGCAGAGTGCTTGACTAGTACAGCCCTTGACTTGGACCTTTACCGTTGGTGTCTTCTTACCATATTTCATGCCTTACGAAAATTAGAGTTATATTTAAAGACATATTTGAAGTTAAAGAGAATCCATTAACAGGAGAGTTATTTTACATGTAAGACACCTATTGAATACCCTAACAAAGTGAACATGTCCTCCTGCACCAGAATGAGTTTCTTGATACCAGAACATATGGCCCTGCATAAATGGCTGTCTATTTTCTAATGTCTTAATTGCACACCTACCGGTTAGTCTTCTTAAATTTAAGTGCTCCCTTCTGGGTGACAAATTCTCCTTAACCTTTATGTCTAATATCTGTCTTTGAAGATACTGTGGTATAGATGAGAACTATTTAGTGGCTCCTTGGCCAAATCAAGCCTAGACTTCCACCTAAACTGCAATTGAATTAGCTAAAGATCTTTCATTTTGTAGAAATTATGAGAAGAACCATTTCCACAGCAAAGTCAATTATGCCTGGAAGAGTTGAAGAGGACAACTATCAACAAGATAAATGATTGTTATTAATATGGAAATCATAAACATGGCCTCCAAAATCCATGAAACTCTGGAAACAGAAGGCTGAAAATTCTGGAATAATAATTTATATGGTTTAGAAAAGTCAAAATCATCCTGATAGCACTATCTGTGATAATAATGGATGTCTCAAAGTTATCACCATGGTAAGACAAAATCATATTCTAATTTATTATACTAAAACCCCGGAGTGTGCAATTTTCCGAACATGACAAATTTTCCTGTTATTTGTTGTTCTAGTATTTGTATGATAAATGTATAGAGCCAAAAAGAAAGCATGATTTATATTCAAAGAAGTGCACATTTGTGGTGAGCCATTACTTATTGTCACTAGTTTCAATACTATCACTCATTAAATGATTAGTCCAATTTTGTAATCATTTCTGTCACATTATTTTAGTATTTTTACTTTAGCATAACAACATCAATTTGAACAGTAATATTATGTTAATGAATTTACACAAAAGTGCTAATATTTGTGGTTCTCGTATTCAATTTCTTCTATTCTTCTGCCCCTTACTATTATTGTAGGAGCACAGGAAGAAGAATCCCTCATTAAAAATAATAATTTAAAATCAGATGCAAGATCAAAAGATCAAAAATGTATATATATATATATATATATAGCTTACACTATACAGGTAATATTAGAACGGTAGTTGAGATTTACAAAAACAGAAAAAATATATTTCTCATAGACAGTATTTTTCATGTATGCTTAATTAGACATAATGAAGAAAATGTAAGTGGATTACCACTTACTCTTATTTAGACTGACTTCTGCAGGGGTGGACTGCCCCTTTTCCTCATCCGTGCACCCTAGGTGGTTTGGATCACATGGCTAAGGTAGGCTGAAATTTACTCCCTTTCACTTGGAATGTATTATCTAAGGCTGTCCATATACCTTCTCAGTTGGCCGATTCTCACGTGAACATGCATGCTCAGCTTCCTGAGTGTGCATGTAGTTTCTGTAGGAAAAGGGGAGTAGACAACTACAAGTGGTGGTAGCTTATCTCCTTGACAACACATGGATCAGGCAGTTGAATTCCAAATGGCCAATCTTAAGGTACCGTCACACTTAGCGATGCTCCAGCGATCCCACCAGCGATCTGACCTGGCAGGGATCGCTGGAGCGTCGCTACATAGTCGCTGGTGAGCTGTCAATCATGTAGATCTCCACAGCAATCAGAGATCAGCCACCAGCGACCTGTGTAATGACGCTGTGCTTGGTAACCATAGTACACATTACGGGTTACTAAGCAAAGCCCTTTGCTTATAGTTACCCGATGTGTACCTTGGCTACATGTGCAGGGAGCCGGCTTCTAGAAGCTGCGGATGCTGGTAACCAAGGTAAATATCGGGTAACCAAGCAAAGCCCTTTGCTTGGTTACCCGATGTGTACCTTGGTTACCAGCGTCCGCAGAAGCCGACTCCCTGCTCCCTGCACACTCAGATTGTTGCACTCTCGCTGTCAAACACAGCGATGTATGCTTCACAGCGGGAGAGCAATGACTAAAAAATTGGTCCAGGACATTCAGCAATGACCGTCGACCTCACAGCAGGGGCCAGGTCGTTGCTGGATGTCACACACAGTGACATCGCTAGCAAGATCGCTGTTGCATCACAAAAACCGTGACTCAGCAGTGATGTCGCTAGCGATATCGCTTAGTGAGATGTGGCCTTTACTCAACTTCTGCCATGATAGGAGAGTCTAGAAGACCCTTACACATAACATCATTAACTGGTTTCATTGAAATTTCAACCAACATGTAACATGTATGGCAAACTTAACTATGAGTTATTCAGATTCCTTTAAAGCATTACATCCTTGTGGAGTAATAGGAAAGCAGCTGTGCCCCAGATTCTTTAATACTCAGTCTTGTTTACATCTCCCGCATTCAATGCAATTACATATCATTCAGAGATGTTGCTAAAGAGAGGCAGGTAAACTCTAACAACCAGGGCAAGTACAAGCAAGTCACATTATATGTAGATACAGTGATAGAGTACTGAATCTGATTTTAATTTCTTTATAGGTGTTATCCAATACTTTGACAACCCCTTGATTCCACATGTTTCCCCCAGGCAAAATAATAAAGTCTATACTCACCTCCCGTACCAGCTCCCTTCCACCAGTGTCCGAACTTTCTGTGCCGAGGCTCACATGGGGTTATGACCACACAAACCCCGCATCCAATGAGCATTGGGATCCTTCTCCCCATTTTTAGACTAAATGAGCAATCAACAGAAAGTTAGTGCAACTGCAGTGCTCACTTCTTGTTGACTAACTCATTTGGTTTGCAGGAATTGAATCAGAAGCCATCACTGATTGAATACGAGGTTTGTGTGATGTCCCAACCCAATGTGAGCCACAGCACTATGAGCTGCTTCACCGTCGGAGCGCCGCTGGTATGAGCGGTAACTAATGGCTTTATTATTTTATTTGGGGGAAACGTGGAATCAGAAAGGGTTGTCCTAGTAGTTGACAACCCCCTGAACTTCTACAGTGGTAAAACTAACAATTTAGGCAATCAATCCCAAAGACTGCTTACTACACTACCAATTGATTAGTGCAGCTCTGTTTACAATGTGTGTGGTTGATTAGACCACTGTCCGTACAGACAAGAAGACGGTTTATTTCCCATTCATTGAGTGCGCTAGGGAAAACCATCAATGCAGGCTCTGTAAACTGATCTGGAGTGTGTGAACTACCACAGGTAACCTCTCACCATAAAATGTGTAACAGAAGACTAACACTGCCCAAAGCTGCCAATCGCAGTGGAGCTGACATTTTTCCATTAAAAATTAAGTGACGTAAGCTGAATTTATATTTTTTGGACTCTGGGAATGACAAATCATTATATAGCTAGATAGATAGATAGATAGATAGATAGATACAAAAAATGGAAGCAGCACTCAAAAAAGAATGCAAATTATAAGTCTGCTGATGTGGCAGACAGACAGATAAATAGACTGATGATAGAAGTTTTAGATGTGTATTTTTTATATTTAAATATTCTCTGTTAAAGATTAAAAACTATTAAAAGTACTTTATTGGAAGACTCAAAAAAACACTTTAACTTTTTTTACATTAAAATTTTCAGTTTCTTTTAATGATCAGAGTAGTACAGTCTATGACATGGAAACAAAAGCTTGATGAATCCCTTACAACTCGAAAGGATTTGTAAAGAAAAAAGAAAGAAATGAATCAGAATCCATTAAGAAATCTGTTGAAATGGAAAATATTTACCAATGTGAACAGGAACTTAGTTCACATAATGTCAAGAAATTGCCTATGTTTGCCTATTTTTTTTTTTATTTCTTCAGTCTTACAAATTCTAGATAGATGCTTCTATTTCATACTCACTGATTACTACACTTAGTCTCCGATTCATCAAGAAGTGTTAGACAGAATTCTGTAGTCAAATTTATAGAAATGTCACAAAGAAAATTTTAGTACCGTAGAGAAAAAAGAAAGTTAGCATAATATCAGTCCTTTACTTGATTATGATTGTTGTGGTGGCGCGTTACAGCTGAAAGAATTTGGTAAATCCCGAGTACTGGCTGTTGCATCGGAAATCTAGTATTACATGGCTCCCATTCAAATGCTTGCATCACATAATCAAGGGTCCCCACATATTGTCAAAATAAATAAGTGTTGATCGTTGATAGTGTAACCTCAGCACTTGAGGCACTATTAAAATCAGGGAGTCAGAAATGTTAGTTTCGCTCAAAGAGTTGTGAGACTTGAAATTTTAATCATTGATCGTTGCACTCACGAACTAATTAATCAGCACTAAAGTTCTATAAAGGATGGACCGTTGGGTTGTAGGTATAACAATATCATCCAATATTAATATTATTTTAATAAGTTTTTTACAGTTTTATGATATTTACATGGATGGAAAAATAATTCAGAACCAACATTTTAGCGGTAGAGCTGACGAGATAAAGAAAATGATCAAACTGAGAGCATACTTGTATAATTGTTTTTTAATACCCAATCTATGATTAATAATGTTATATCTCATTTCCATGTTCAGACATTGTGACTTTTGTATTTGTTCTCTAGTTCCAGAAAACGTTTTGAAAAGTGGGTGATTTTTATTCTGGAGTGGTTATGGCCAAGTACGGCACACAAATTTATCATAATTAACACCAGAAAATGGAATGTATTCCAGTCCCTGACTAGGTTACATGTCTTGCAGTGGTGCACGGCAGCAGAAAGATGCATCAAAATTCATTAGGCAATGCATGCCTCTTAAAGAGCTTGTCGATTACTTTTACATTGGTGGCCTATACTTAGGATAGGTTATCAATGTCTGATCAGCCAGAGTCTGACACCGTCAACCCTGCTGATCAGCTGTTCTCGGTACCACCAGCAGCTGGAAATGCTCAGTTCCGGAGCTGCTACGTCTTCTGCTAGCGATCGCAGACGGATACTGCACATCCACCTCCTATTGATTTGAATAGGTGGATGTGCCCTTCCCGGCTACAATCACAGGGCAGCTCCGGAACTGAGCTTTTCCAGCTGCCTGTTGCTGGCATCAGCACAGAGAACAGCTGATTGGTGGGGGTGAGGGATGTCGGACCCCGGCCGATCAGACATTGATGACCTATCCTAAGGATAGGCCACCATTGTAAAAGTAGTTGAAAGCCTCTTTAATGAATTTGGTGTGTCTTACTCCAGCATTTTCATTAAGACTGAAGTGTAGAATGCAAATCTTGATGAATCAGGGCACTATGCGTATACAATTCATGCAAAAAAAGTAGACTTTAATCTATAAGGCACAGCCTAAAAAAGGATTTTGCTAAATTCACTATCCTTCTTAGAATTTAGATCAGAAACAATAGATATTAAATTCTATAGAATTACAACAAAACACAGCTCTGGGTATTATTTGCATAAAAGAAATCTCACCCTTAAAATATTGGACATTTTTTCTACAATGGCTAAATATGTTCCTTTTTGTTTGCATCCTGCAAGGCTGAGATAACCTATTGTTTTCAGATAAAGCATACTTAAAATTCTGAAATGTTGACAGAAATAGGACACGATGATTATAGGTCTATGGAATCTCTTTTTTTTTCCAGGATGTGCTGAGTCAGTAGTCTTACAATGGATGGGTATAGTAGGTGTTAGGAAGAAAATTACGAGAAGAGCATTGTTAAACCATTCCTATTCACAATAAAAATAAGATGGGTCTGTTTGCCATTTTACTGCGATGACTCATTCTTTCCTGCACAAAATCCTCATGGACCTTTTTTCTATTTGTTAAAATTGTACATTAAAGGGTAAATCTATACAAAAATAAAATTAACTTGTTACATTGAACATGCAATTCTGTATAAGGGCAAGCTATAAAGTAGAAGGAACTGAGCAGATCCCAATATTATTTTGGAGAAGGACACTTAGGGGTAGTTTGCACATTGCGACATCGCTACTGCGATCTCGTCGGGGTCAAATTGAAAGTGAAGCACATCCGGCGCCGGTAACAAAGTCGCAACGTGTAAAGCCTAGAAGCACCGATAAACGATCGCAGAAGCGTCGAAAATCGGTGATCTGTGTAGTGTCGGTCATTTCCATAATTTCGCTGCAGCTACAGGTACGATGTTGTTCCTCGTTCCTGCGGCAGCACACATCACTGTGTATGAAGCCGCAGGAGCGAGGAACATCTCCTTACCTGCGTCCCGCCTGCAATGCGGAAGGAAGGAGGTGGGCGGGATGTTTATGTCCCGCTCATCTCCGCCCCTCCGCTTCTATTGGCCGCCTGCCGTGTGACGTCGCTTTGACGCCGCACGACCCGCCCCCTTAGGAAGGAGGCGGGTTGCCGGCCAGAGCGACGTTGCAGGGCAAGTAAGTGCGTGTGAAGCTGCCGTAGCGATAATGTTTGCTACGGCAGCTATCACAAGATATCGCATCTGCGACGGGGACTATCGCGCTCGGCATCGCTACAATCGGCTAGCGATGTCGCAGCGTGCAAAGTACCCCTTAGTATATTTTATACATTCTTGACCCAGCTGGGCTTTAGTAACTAGAGGGCGGTCCTACTTAGTGATTGACAGCTATGTGAGAATACACTCACATAGGAAAGGTTATCAGATTCTATAGAGCAGGGGACCCCAACCTGTGGCTTGGGAGTGAGCCAAAAGTTGCTCGCAAGCCCATGATGTGTGGCTCGCGGCTTATAGCATGGTGCATTAGTACAAGATCTAGCAAACAGTTATGAAGAACAGGTCTACAGATGGGGACTTTTGTGAGTAGCCCTGCACAAAAAATCAGATTGGAAAGGGGTATGCTAGGAACCCCTGGAATTTGGTATACTGCCTCATTGTGCTTTCTGTAAAAAAGCTTTGACTGTTGTTATACCAGTAATGGGGGCTCTAAGTATCACTACTGTGAGAGGGGTAGGAGCTGGATGTGGCTCACAATCACAACCCTGTCTCAGAGATAAATGTTGCTCCCAGGCCTCTTTAAGAACTAAATGTGGCTCTCAAGTTCAGAAAGGTTGGGGACCTCTGCTATAGAGCAATCAAGTCCCTTTGACGCTGCTTAAAAAAAATCTTAATGGAAATTGACATTCTAGGTCACTATCAATACAAATCAATTTCCCTAGAATGTTGTGAACAATTTTGAGTAATAAAAGTCAACGAGTAGTGGCAAAGTGGTTTGAGGATCCTATAGCTCCCGTTCTGGAAGTCATTGGTGGCTTGATATCACAGACTTCCCCAGTGTGACCTTCTCTCATATATCTACAAAATATCACAAGATTATTTAGGCTTTATTTCTCTTAATCAGGTTGTATGAAGATTAAAAAAAAAAAAATGCTAAACATGGATTACAAAAAAGCAAAAACTCACCTCACTGATTCCCTGCTGTTCCTCCTCCAACTTTGTTGGATTACTACTAGGGCTAGGGATTTTACCTGTCTACTGAAATCAACCTTGCAGTAAAAAGTTGAGACTGTTAGGAGACCAGGCGGCATTAGGACAGGAGCATTTTTTAGCCTATTCTCAGAATTTTAAAAACCTTTTGCTCTTCCAGGATTCATTTTTTTTAAAGGGAACTTGTCACCAGGATTTTCCCATATAGAAACTAAAAGCACAACCTTTAAACCCTTTTACACATCACTGCAGAAATCTGTGTATAAATCCCATGCAGATCCATAAAAATACCTTTTAATAATTCTTCTGCGTTGTATACCAACATTCTGGTCCACAGTCTGGTCCAGTGGGTTTGGTTGGTGTATCCTTGGAGCCTCCTCTCTTCCCTCAATACTTGGCTCTTGTGTCTTGATGGGCATGAATGATGTCCCCTATGTCATGCATTAAGCGCTGCAAATCTTAAGCTTGTGCAGTTTATCTCAGGCAGTCAATGATCCAAAAATGAAATTGGTGTATACACATTACAGGACTTTGCTCTGCATTCAGGAGGGTAGAGTAAAGTCTGTTTCAACTGCATAGACTTGAGAATTGCAGCTATGTGGGAATGACATCCTCAACCATTGAGACAGGACGGCCCGTGATTGCGGGGATCTAGGAAGTGTCGAGCATAGACCAGCATCACCCATCAGGCCATATCGCGACAATTAGTATGTGGATAATTCCGAAAAAAATGTTCACGTATGTGGAGTGGAGCAGAGAGCTTATACAAAGAGTTCTGGAGTGAGCTGGAAATGGGCTTAAAGGTGATACTTTTAGTTTACATCACAAAAACCTGGTGACAGGTTCCCATTAAAGGGTGAATTGCAATATTATATGTGCCAAATGTTATTTGTAG
The DNA here is from genome assembly GCF_048569485.1 of Anomaloglossus baeobatrachus. Taxonomy (NCBI): domain Eukaryota; kingdom Metazoa; phylum Chordata; class Amphibia; order Anura; family Aromobatidae; genus Anomaloglossus; species Anomaloglossus baeobatrachus. Next base: position 891,157,061 of record NC_134353.1, on the reverse strand, counting down.
TGCACACAGTCTAATTAACTAAGAAAGTCAAGAAAAAACTAGTGCCATGTATGTTAAATACAGAATTACAAGTCCAAAATCAAGTAATTTTTGGTTTGGCAACAATTTTGAAATGTATTATGCTTTGAACGTTAATATTGAACTATATATCTTACAGAGTACACAGATATTAGCCCAAGTGTCTACATATGTGCTGATCACAGAAAGACAGAATTAAGTTACATTGGTGTCTCTTGGCGAGGCCAAGGGTTCATCTACGTCTAGCATATCGAGACAGGTGCCAGATGGTAAATAAAAATGTCCAATATGCCATTATGTATTAAAAGGTTACCCAAGTGGATAAAGTTTACTTTTCAAAGGGCATAGTCTGGTTCAAGACAAGGTGATAGTCACCATCACCGATTGCCTACAGCCCCATTCTGGTGTCTTCTTACTGACACACTTGCAATGACAGGAAATGTCCACCCAATGAATCAAAGGCTGTTGAGAGTCTCCACTTTATTTAGTGATTGGCCACATGTGCCTTTCCTGCTACTACAAGTGCCTCAAGATGGGACCAGGAAGGAGAGACCAGCGAGGTCATCTGAACAGGAGACTGAATCCTTTGGAAAATTATTTATTTGCTGGACAACCCCTTTAACATACACAAAAAGGGTAAGTAAGTAGGTAATGATTATTTTAAATACCTGTGAACATTCCATATTACCTATTTAATTTTTATAATAAAAATATCACTTTTACCCCATTATTAATCTCATACAAGTTTAGGGGTTGGGTTTCTGTTCCTAACCTTTTACTCCTTTCACACTCCTGCTCTTTGAAATACTGTAAGGTCATAAATGCACAATAACCGGGGAGAGAAATCTTATGCAATTCAAGGAATTTCGAAAAAAAATACCAAAAAGATGAAACAAAAGCTAAATGGGTAATAAGAACATATGGAAACAAGGTAAAAGAGAAGTTCCAGCTCACGGTCTGGATATCCTTTGCGGTCAGGGGCATAAATAATAAGCTCTATCTCAACTTGGAGAAATAGTAGATGAAAGAGGGGAATCCAGCTCCACGGACATGGAAATTTCTTTATTTGAGTAAGTACAACACACAGGACATAGGATAACTTTATGTTATCAGCTACGCGTTTCAGGTGTCATAGCATCCTTAATCCACGATTAAAGGTGTCGTAATGGCTGAAACACATAGAGGCTAACAAAGTTTTATCTTATGCCCTGTGTGTTGTACTTAAAGACATTTGCATGTCCGTGAAGCTGGATTCCCTACTTTCATCTACTAAGTACATATACCGTATTTTTAAAAGAAATATAGAAAACATGACTCCCATGGCTCACTAGTGTATCACACAAAATGCTTCAGTGCAATCGATTAGGTTTTTCAAATGCATAGTTTAGAGGAATGCACACAGGCTTTTGTTCTTGACTTCCGGTCATGTTACAATTTTGAGTTTTCTGCCTTGGACAATCCCATTTGAATTAAGGGTGCTTTACATGCTCTGACCTCGCTAGCGATCTCGTTAGCGATGTGACACGCCAGATCACAGATGCGATGTGACCGGCGTAAAAAAAAAAAAAAAATGACCTATGTGCGATCTCGGCAGATCGCATCTGCGATCTGGCGTGTCGCATCGTTAACGAGAACGCTAACGAGGTCGCAGCGTGTAAAGGGTGCTTTAGTTTCTGACATTAATCTAAACATACAATGTCCCACTGCTGGGACTCCTGGCAGTATTACCTGGCAGCAAGTATAAAGTTTCCTACAGCGCTACAACAGGTGAAAGTATTACATAATGTCAAATGAAATAACTTGACAAATTGTGAAAAAGCTTTTTTTAAACTCTGCACTGTAGATAATAAATGCTGACCCTTAAATGGATGAGCTGCACCATTAACTAAAAAACCCTGTTACTATGATAGATCTCTTAAAATTAAGCAAAAGAGCATCTCTAGGGTCATATGATGCATCACATGATCCCTATTAACCAGTCTACAGCTTTGAAAAAGATCCTGTGATACGCACTCCCTAACACCTCAAAACTAGTGATATGTCATGTGCCTCTATAGGACCAGGAAGTGCTTTCTTTTTAGTTTTGCCTATACCATCACCCCCCATTTGGCAATTTGCGGGGCTGTTTGTGGGTGTCATTGTACACACTATCTGAACACTACACTGATGCAGGTTCTCATATAGTGACAGATCCTTGTAACCTGACAACTTTTGAGACAATTTCCCAATATACACTTCCTACAGATGCCTCTACTTACAGAGGCATCCATCACTTATGTAAAGAGGCATCCATCAACCATGTACAGAGACATCTATCATCTATGCATAGAGGGACCCATCACCTATGTACAGTTGCAGCCATCAGCTATGTAGAGAGGCATCCATCACCTATGTACAGAGGGATTCATCACCTATGCACAGAGGCATCCATCATCTATGTACAAAGGGATCCATCACCTATGTACAGAGGCTCCCATCACCTGTGTACAGAGACACCCATAACCTATGTAGAGAGGCATCCATCACCTATAAAGTTCCTATATTAGAATGACATAAACCTCAACATAAATATTTTTTTAACTGGATGTCATTGTCTGCAATGGCCCAGCAGATTGTAGAAAGCTAGATATACCAATGTATATGTGAGCCCAACAGAGACCAAAAACACAGTCTTTTGCGTTTGGGTGCATGAAGATCTAAATTCAGTAAAAACCCCTCTGAAACCAATGTTGTTGTATACATGTGGTCTCCATACTTTAGTCTAAAAACAGTTTTCCAGGTTGGAGGACACTCAAATTGGAAAATCTTACGCTCATTACATCTAAACCTGCCACTCGCCTATCTACTTCATGTAGTCATATCACAATTTCAACCCAGACCCTCAGAAAGATAACTATAATAACTACTGAGCCACCATGCTATGAACAATGCTGAGTATTTGGCTCTTGCTGGAGCTCTGCGGATTCCCCCAAGCCTAAAATTGTACCATTAAAATTTAAGGAGGCATTCCCATGTCATCCATTTATCACATATTCACAGGATATATAGTAGTTGTGAATCTACTGTCAATAGGGCCAGCATATATATGGATAATGAGTCATGACACATGCCACTCTCAACCAAGAGATGGTCAGAATTCCCCTTCATTTGTATAGGAATTATGACCTCCTCTCCATGACAAGCAGAGTCAAAATCAAGAGATTTATACAGGCCTCAATGGTGTGATCCATACCTACCATACATTTATGACATATCCTTTTAATAAAGCATAAAGGTACCAGATGGGAATACCCTTAGTTTCAGAAAACATTTTTAAGACAGTGATATGAAACACCGCCATGAACTGTGTCCAATATTGCACTATTCTCTTGATTTGGAATCAACTAATACCTTACACAGCAGACAGACAGGTAGAAGAGATCATCAATGTATCTCCTACGGTCCCCTTTAAAAATTATTTATTATAAATATAACAATATAAATATGTCTCTGCCCCTACTTTCCAAAAATTTGTAAGACAGTGGTATGAAACACCGCCATGAGCTGTGTCCGATAGTGCACCATTCTCTTGAATTGGAAACAACTAATACCTTACACAGCAGACAGACTAGTGGAAGAAATCATGAATGTATCTCCTACGGTCCCCTTTAATAATTATTTTTTATAGATATAACAATAAAAAGATTTGTGCCTTTACCTCTCCAGAAAATTCTTTAAAAGGGGTTATCCAGCCTTTTAAAATGGAATGCTTAAACAAGGATTATCCATTAATATCAGACCTCTAGGGGTACAAATATGGGCCCCCTCTATGATTAGCTCTTGTAAAAGGATGCACTTGTGAAACTAATTCAAACACATTATTGCAACATGCTAGAAAAAAAATCCCTGACGGGCTGAGGGGTACAACACAACCACTGGGTGTGCCACACACATCTCCTGGCAGTGTCACACATCTCCTGGCAGTATATCACACAATATTATTTGTTTTATTTTATTTTTATTTTTTTTTTAGCTCTGCACCCCTTTCCTCGGCATATGTCCAATAAAAAGGAAAGGTAGGAAAAAACTTTCCAATTACTGAATTTATAGCAATTCTACAGTATTCCTGGAGAACGTGTGATTTATATCAGTAATCTCAGTAGAAGGCATACAAGTGTTTTAGCAGAATCTTGTGGTAGAACATTGCACATGGTCGTCAATAAAGCTTTTTCTTTTTTTTTTTTTACGTTCTCACACATAAAGCTTACTATGTACAGCCCTAAAATAAGGTTCTAAGGTAGTTGTGATCTAATCACACATCAGGCTTGTTTTAAGAAAAGAACATGTATATCTAATATATATATATATATATATGATTCCGTACATAAGTTGACAAACTGTCGTCACAATGATCGCTTTGAATGAATATGCTTCTTGACGAGTTTAGGCACCAATGATTCCTAATGGATGATGTCACCTAAATCACAAGACTAATTTAAGGTTAAAACATTAAATTTGGCTTTCACAAAACAGTTGATCCCACTGCTTTTTTTACCGTGCCACCCCTTATTTATTAAAAAATACATTTTATAAATTTATTAAACTATTGGCTAAGCTTTTATACTACATGCCTTAGGATATAATGATCCTTTACATTAACGACAGAGCAAACCGTGCGCATCTGGACAACATAATGAAGTCATATTTTGGAAACCGACACGAGCGTAACGTCTAAATTTTGAAGACACGATGTAGGGATGTATGGTGTATGGATCACAAAAAGCCCACAAATAACCAGTGTTCTAGAATTGGTTCAGGCAAAAGAAGTGCTTCATTACATTCTCAAAGACCTTGAGATTATACATTTGTTTCTGCTATCCCTAAAATTGATCCAATTAGATTTTGCTTTACTAGCAGCCATGCAATAGACATTGGTATTTTTGATGATCAAATGGGAGGAAAACTGTGAGATTAACTAGAAATAAACAGCAAAAAAAATAAATACAGTTTACATTTTTGTAGTGGCAATATTGTATATACAATCGGGCATGCAGATTTAGTCTTTGAAACAAGGAATTGTTCTTAAAAGAAAACATGTCATCGTAAGTAATTTCAATGAAATTAGAAAAATATTGAAAAACAATGGTTGCAAAAGTATACCTTTAAATCTATTATATAAATTCATAATTCTCATCATGGCATGTAAATTCAAAGAAAATATCCAAAACAATATGATCTATGTAATATGGAAGCAGATGAGATATAAAAAGAAAAAAATGCTACAAAATTAGAGGGGTAACTCAAAGCTCCCAATGCAAAAGCTGTAAGCGAGACCCAAATATGATACACCATTTATAGAATTAATCTTATCAAATAGGGCAAAGGAGCCAAGGACTTATTATTAGCCCCTATAATGAGGCCCCTGCAACAAGTTTAGAGCAATTCTCTAATTGTAACAATGAAATTTGCAAGATGAGAAAATAAATTTTTCAAAAACATTTTAAATCATTAAGGTGATTGATTGTAATTGCTGGTTATAAGTAAATGGGATTCCAGCTTGTAATTAAGTAAATTAGGCAGAAATGATTTAGAAATGCATACTCAAAGAAAAAAAGTTACAAAAATGTTTTTAATGTTTAAAATAAAGGAAGACACACGTATGTATATGAATTTATATGCATGGAAGTTTTAGTGCTAAACAGTTTATATATATATATTTTTATTTTTACATTCTTTTTGTATGATTGAGCCATCTAAAATATTTCTTGATATAGATATTAGGATTCTATAGATTTAAAGAGTTTTTTTTGGGATGGTTTCAGTTTATTACAGTGCTGTTCATATGTACACATAAGAGGCATCATAAATTTGAAGCATAACGTGGTTTGTCTGTGTCTGTTTCTGTGGTTGGTCCTGTGGTAGTGGAATCCTTACTGGAAGTTGGAGCTGATGTTGATGGTTGAGTTGGAGCTCCTGCTCTTGCAGGAGGTAAAGCTCCAGAGGACATCTGGCGAAACAGGGCAACCCTTGGTGGGACATTGCCCCGGCTTCCAGATTGAGCACCTGTAGCTTGAACATTTGATACAGGCTGAGGTAGGGAAGCCAATGACTCCCCTACAGTTGGATGTGGCTTTGCCACAAGAGTAGAAACTTCATGGGGTAAAGAAGGCTGTGAAGCAGAGAGAGGCCTCACATCTCTTGTTAAATTAGAGTTTGGTAAAGCTTGGGTGCTCCTATGAATTTCATTGATCGGCATTGCTCCAGATGCTGACTGTTGCTGCTGCTGTTGAATTAAAGAAAGTTGTGATGCAGTAGGGGAACTGTAATGAAATGTTCGACCTGCCAATGGACTCTGTACTGAGGGACTACCCACAGCTGAAGTAAAAGAGGGTGAGAACATAGCAGCTTGCTGTGGTGTCTGTGGACTTGGTGTTGGAGACTGTAGGTTTCCATGAGAAAGACTGTTTGCAGTATAAACAGGTGGAGATTGGGTCCTCATTCTCAGAGATGTGTTGGTATTAGAATTTAGAGCTGGCATTTGTTGGTAGCTAACTGAGGGAGTCCCTTCTATCATCTCCCTGTCGTGTTTCACTATCTGCTTCAGGATCTCGCTCTCCTGGTTGTTGAACACTCCCGTGTTGAGATCCTTTTGAAATCGTTGCTGGAGAATGGAGTTCTTCTTCCCTGTGGAAAAATTGGGAATAGTTTTAATATGTTCTTAAAATTAAACAAATTTATCTCATTAGAAAAGTTGAGTTCTGGTGCTAAAAATCAATAATCCTAAATTCAATAACTATTAAAAAGTATCTCCTATTGAAGAATAAGACACGAAGACATCGTGAGCACTTATTTCATGCTCTTTCAGGAATTTTCCTAAAACTGATATTAATCATCGTTCTACCGAATAGGTCATAACTGTAAGATGGCGAGAAACCCCAACGATCACTGGAACTTGCTTCCCGAGTCCTTATTTCTTGAACACTGCACAAATGCAGTGCAGAGAAGCCTGAATGTACTGGCAATCTGTAGGACTGATGGAAACAGCCAAGTACAGAGGCACATGCTTGCCCAACAAGCCATTCATACTCCTCCTCATGGTGATTGAGTAGCTAGATTGGCTTAGAGTCCTTTTCTAGTGATCAGTGTGGGTCAAAGCAATGTACCTGGCAATAAGACATTTATTCTCTATCCTGTTGATATGTGATGAATGTTAGTTGTGGGTAACCCATTGTTGATAGCGATAGGTAGATAGATAGATAGATAGATAGATAGACAGACAGGTTGTCTTACTTTATGATGTGCAATTGGCCTCCAAATACCAGTATTTGTAATATTGTGGACATGACATCAGAGTCTAAGTATATTTTTTTAATAGTTCTTACATATATTAATGTAATTGTATATGACTAGAATATATATTCTCCTGTAATACACATGGTTATGACTAGCAGAAAGTAAAAAACAAAAATGCTTTTCCTTCTAATACTGCAGTGTATATGGCTTTGTAAAACAAAACAAATAACCATAACTCACTTCCATCAAATGTAAATGTCAACACATGAAATTGTCCCTTTATGCCTCAGAAGATCGTCAATCCATACAGAGGCACTAGTCCTATAAAGCAATTCTTACATTAACCTTATACTCCTCTAAATCCTCAAACCCTCCTCGTAAAGCAATAATAAAAGATTCCGCCTGTGATTTTTTTTTAAAGGTTTACCTCCTTTTTGTAGCTATACACTGTGTTCTGTGTAGATACTTTAGTTTTACAAATGCAAACACTGTAATCTGATCCTACAAATAATATGGTCCGCACTCCGTCAGTTTGGATGCACAAGCGGTAAAAATAAAGTTCAAGTTATCAGTAAAGAGAAAAATATGGCACTACAATTAGTCTTTGATTGTTTAGATTTTATTTGTGAAATATCAACATTTTTAACATCCACCAAAGCAAAAAACGGCCATCGTTAATCACTTCAGCACCTTATTCATTGCTAATGCTAAGTCTCAGCCATTCCACATGTGCCCACCACTTCACAAGGTACAGAAAGGAGTTAAACATTAGCTGTGTTTTGGTTGGGTGAATGTGAATAATGCTGATGTTTCACAAATACATTTATGTATTCAAGACTATCCAATTGGAGTACCTGTCATGCTAGGTATGGGGAAGTACCAAGCAAGTGATGAAATGTAAGAAAAGGGGACACCTGCGTCTAAGAAAGGGGAAGATGGTGACCCCTGACCAAACCTACTGCTGGTCCCTGGGGTCCCTCACCACCCTAGCTAGATAGGTTCCGCACCTACGCGCCAAGCCGGATACCTGACCCTAGGTATTCCTAATGCTGGACCTTAAATAGGGAATGGGTGGGGTGAATTCTTATTCAACCACACTGAATTCTAAAAGAAGACATAAGAAGGACACACAGGGGGGAAAATTGCATGCACTATTTATCCACAGATGACTCAGGCAGGAGTTCAGGAAGCTTCAGCAATGATACTACAGATGTGCGCAAGCCACCTGCTTGCACCCAGAGCTAGAATGAACTGAATGATAACACCAGCACCAGTCAGGGAAGAAGGGAGTATTTAAGCACCAAGAAAGTACTGATAATCAGCAGCTGGGTGGAAAGCGAGCTCCTGCTTGGTCCTAAGGGGGCAGTGATGAAAATCCAGCAGGAAAACTACCAATTACAATGCATATTAACAGCAAGAACAATAGAAAGTCAGGGAGCATTTTGCACAGGCAAACACTGTGATTTTCTATTGCCAGAAACCAGATGATTATCTGTCACCCATAGCACACCCATGACAGTACCAGAGTTTATTCTTCACTGAATACTTTACTCTGATGTAATTATTTAGAATTTAATTTAAAGTTGGTCATCTAAATCCATGTTCACAAGGTACATGTACATAATGTAGCAATCCCTTACATGCGGCAAAAAAATGGTTTTGTAGCACTAATAGTATTACAAGATCAGTAAAAGTATACAACTTCTTGAAATGAATATAGTGAATGAAAATCAATTTCATGATAAAGAAGGAAAATGCAAGTTATTATCTTCACTAATTTTCCTTTGGATTTGGCTAAATACAATTATTCAATTAACCATTCCTTATAAGATTTAATTAAATTCAGCTAAAGTGCACATAAATCAGCTTACTGTATAACTTACGATATCAGTTACAACCCCAATTCCCCAAAAAGTTGGGACATTGTATAAAATGTAAACAAAAAAAAATGCAATGATTTAGAAATCTTTTATGCATCTATATTTTATTCACAACAAAATATAGTACACAGATGAGATGGTTAATTTGACAAACTTAACTCATTTAAAAATTAATGGCAGCAACTACAAATGAGCATATCTTTTGAAAATCAAATTTGCTGTCATTGACAAATATTTCCCCAAAATTAATTTTTGGCAAAACAATTTATGTAGTTCTCAGTACTGGAAAGCAAGTGGTCGAGGAAAGGGTAAGCGAGAGAGAGAAACCATAAGAATAATACAGCAATCTGCTTTCCCGGTTAAACTGAAGATGGAATTCAACTCAATCGCACATACTAACAGTCCTGCACCTGACTGACTGAGGTTGACTGGGATCGACTAATCTTCGATGATCCTTGGAACCTCTGATCTACTAATCACCAATGTACAATATATAAAAATCCACTTAAGAAACTGGCATGTGATGTTATAGTTGCTGGACTTATGGGGAATTATTGGCTGAGCAAAATTACATTGGCCCATTCTGTCATGCTTCAATGGTGCCAGTCAGCTTTTTTTCTTGAGAATCACAAACCGAATCTCAAAGTATTCAAAATCATGTGGAACCACAAATTTCATGAGATTCGATCTTCTGCAGATCGATCCATTCATCTCTAGCAGAAAAAAAATAGACCGGAAAGGTAAGTGGTACTAATGACAACAGTTGGAGGGTCAATTTTCAACCAAGTCACATTAGAGTGTATAAAAAGAAAAGCTTGTTAGAGAGGCAGAGTCTCTCGGGAGCAAAGATAGTCAGAGATTCAGCAATTTTTGAACAACTGTGTCTAAAAGTTGGGGAACAATTTCTTAAAAATGTTCATCAATATAAAATTGCAAAAACTTTGAATATCTCACTATATACAGTACATAATATCATCAATATATTTTGAAATTCCGTAGAAATTGATGTGCACAAGGGACAAGGCCGATAGTCAATATTGGATCCTGGTGATGTACAAGACCTCACACAGGACTGCATTTAATACGGGTATGATTTAGTATTGCAAATCACTGCATGGAGTCAGGAAAACCTACAGAAATCATTGTCCGTGATCACAGTCCACTGTGCAATCTACAAAGGCAAAATAAACCTTTATCATGCAAAAAAGAAACCACAGATCAACACAATCCAGAAATACAGTCGAATTCTCTTAGCCAAAACTCATTGAAAATGGAGGCAAGATAGAACACTGTTACATGATCAGATGAATCAAAATTGAAAACGACGGACACCATGTCTTGTGGACTCAAGAGGGGAGGTATCATTTAGCTTGTTAGCAGTGCACTATTCAAAAGCATGTATCTCTGGAGGCATGAGGATGGATTCTTGCCTAGGACATTGACATCCTAAAAAGCTTTATCAATGCTTATCATTGTATAGCGGTTTTAGAACAACATACGGTAGTCAACACTCCAGACAATGTCTATTTCAGGATAGGGCTTGTATATTTCAGAATGAAAATGCTAAACCACTTGCAATCCAGACCATTCAGTAAAAAGAAAACTTTAGGCCAATATGAAATCCGGGAAAGAAGATGTAGAATTGTTGAAAAATAAGAGGGTATGCTTCATATTGGCAAACACGGCTCTGTCCCAACTAGGTTAGATGTTTCATTTCTAAATAAGTTAATAATTTTGTTAAATGAATTTTAAAAATTACTAATGTTCACCTTCTGATCTGTGTTCTATGTACTGTTGTGAATAAATTATTGCAAGCAGATTCTAAATCGCCCAACTTTTTTGGAATCGGGTTTGTAAATATACTATGAGTAAAGACCCAACTGGGTACAGCACAGCCCATGGTGATAATAACACTGGATATATTTAAAAATTCTTTGCTCCACTACTGTATTCAACTGGATTTGCACTTGGAAGCATGGGTGAGTATCCGGAAAGGAGCAGAGAGCTCTTAGTATTAGGCTATGTGCGCACGTTGCGTAATTGCATGCAGTTACGCTGCGATCTGCACCGCAGCGTAAATGCAAGCGTCCTGCGTCCCCTGCACAATCTATGGAGATTGTGCAGGAGACGTGCGCACGTGGCATATTAGAGCGCAGCGCTACGGCTGCTGCCCGAAGCGCGCGTTCTAAGAAGTGACATGTCATTTCTTTCGTGCGCTCTGCATGAAGTCCCTGCTCTGTCTATGGCAGGGGCTGGGAGGGGCTACATGCAGAGCGCATGAAATCGGCTTTTGTTTCTGCATCGATTTGAAGCGCACATGTGCTGTTCAAATCGCTGCAGAAATTTCTGCAGGGCCAGTACGCAACGTGCGCACATAGCCTTACTATTATTATAATCATACTGAATGCAGATGGAGAAGAGCTGAAAGGGAGGTGCTGCTTCAGCCAACAGTAGAGATGGAAATGATGCTAGAGGACGTGGTATTGCTTTGGCAACTTCAACTGTACAATCTAGTAGTGTGCAAAAAAATACCGTAAGTGCTCTTGTGTGCAATATTTTATATGCTCCTTAACATTGAAGTTCCAACACCAAGACGTAAGTCATTAAGTTATCAAAATCACAAAATAGAGTGGCATGTAAAGGATATGGAAATGTTGAAAAAATGATAACGTTTTCAAATCATCTTGAATTTTTTCACTATCAAGCGTGATACTAAGACCAATTTTAGGCAAAATTTGCATGCAAGACAAAAGTGGGAAACATCGCTGAAGGGAATGGACCCCAATTCCAGCCTTAATTTTTCCATTTGAGTCTCCAGGCCGCCATAAAGAAGTCTTTGTGAAGTAACACTTAGAAAAAGAAAAATCCAGCGCAGTTCCTCAGAATGAATTAAAATCCAATTTATTGGTAATAACCTTTAAAAATGTTGGAACATGAATAAGACAGCACGTCGAAATGCGTAGTTCCATGTTGTAACTGTGTGGTCACTTTCACATTTGCTCTTTACCGGATAAATATTTTTAAAGGTTGTTACCAATAAATTGGATTTTAATTCATCCTGAGTAACTGCGCTGGATTATTCTTTTTCTCTGTGGATCTATAAGGCAGCCCTACCTTTCCGTGCACAGGATCCCAGCAGGAATCGGTGAACAGCTGACCGGTGAGCTGAACTTTTTCTCTCTTTGCGAAGAAACATCCTACCAATCTTACTCCTGGGAGTATGCTGTGGGGTGGCATAATGTATGGTAGCCAGAGCCTTCTAGTCTTCATTCCATATATACTTACCGCTAGACGCTACATTAGTTGTGGACAGCCTTTTGACAATACAACATTGCCATTTTTTAATACAACATTGCAAGGTCGCATGTTGCTTGTGCTACTGTGAGAAGTCAGCATGATCTAAACTTGCTACCATGGCCTGTAGCATCTCCAGACTTGCCTCCCATTAAGCCCATCTGGGACGTTATTGGTTGGCAATTGAAAAGGGAGCTGCCCAAATGCAGAAGATTTCTCAGGCAACCATTAATCACCTCATTGATAACAGCCAAGGCTTTACAGTTCAGTTATTTTTGCACATGACACTTATACTTGATACTGAATTGACTGAGATGTTTGGAAGATTTTGCCTCCATATTGTTATCAATTGCTATCGATAATGTGATTTTCATAACTTCATGGCTTTTACTTCTTGGGGTACAACTTCAGTGTTGAAGAGGGTATAGCGGATCTGACAAAATTTGACTTACTACTTACTGACTTGCTAAACCATGTGGTTTTTACCGGGAAATTTGATTTGCATCAAGATTATTCCCAGAAAATTAAAAAATTCTATTATGCTCTGGGGTCTCTCCAGACCCTAGAGTATAATAAATGTAAAGTGTAAAAAAAAAAACTCCTTCGAAATAATACTCAGGCATTGAGCACAGCTCTTTGCCTGATGTCGGTCCTCTGCAACTCTCTCACACCACATGTCGCAGTGAACTCCAGAGCCTACTCATGGCCAAAGCCCTGGCCTAGAGTGAACACTAGGCTAGAGATGTGATGTGGCAGTAGACCGGACAGCAAGCAGGGAGAAACAGTGGCGGTTGGATAGGTGAGCAGCTGGTAAATAGTTACTGGCCACCTTTTCAAGCATAATATTGACTTTCGTCCAGGACACCAAGCCGCAAGTAGAGTCCGGAGCATGCGCTGTGAACTCCAGAGCCTGTTTGCAGAGGAAAGCCCCACCCTACCAGGACCGGCAGGCTAGAGATGCAGCACAAGAGAGGCATGGAGTACCGGAAACCGTGAAGCAATGAGCAAGGTGGACTGGAAAGGTGAGCAGTGAAGAAAATATGTTCTTTTTAGCCTTTTGTTGACCCTCTACTGCTCAGCAAGATGGTGTCTGCAATCCAGACAGCATTTTGCTAAATTCGCAAAGAGCACATTATAAAAAATCTGTGCATTCTATAATGAGGCTTTTTGTAAAACTTAAGTAGAATTTAATTCCACTTGAATAAATTTGCTCATCTTTAGTACTTAGTGATATACTGTATTGTTCCAATTTGCACCAATGTCCCAAATTTACCATCCCTCTTGAAACTGTCAGCTTTACTTTTATGTTGGTCACAACACACAAGGGAGCATCCATCTTTATATATATATTTTATACTTTATTTTTTATATCTTGCTTATGACCAATAACATCCTTGTCATATGTAATGAGTACTATACCTAAAATGACAAAATAACATTTTACAGCTACAAGACAAACCTATTGCAAGTTATTTACGTGTTACTTCTCATGTAAAGTTAAAACTAAAGGCTGCTTTACATGCAGCGACATCGCTAGCGATGTTGCTCGTGAAAGCACCAGCCCCCGTTGTTTGTGCGTCACGGGCAAATTGCTGCCCGTGGCGCACAATATTGCTAGTACCCGTCACACATACTTACCTGCCTAACGACGTATCTGTGGCCAGCGAACTGCCTCATTTCTAAGGGGGCGGTTCGTGCGGCGTCACAGCGACGTCACACGGCAGGCATCCAATTGAAGCGAAGGGGAGGAGAGCAGCCGTAGGAAAGTCATGCCCACCTTGTTGCTGGAAGACGCAGGTACGGTGCTGTTCGTCGTTCCTGGAGTGTCACACATAGCGATGTGTGTTGCCTCAGGAACGACGAACAACCTGCATCCAGTACCATCAACGATATTTGGGATTTGAACGACGTTGTCAACGATCAACGATTAGGTGAGTATTTTTGATCGTTAGCGGTCGCTCATACATGTCACACGCAGTCGTACGTGTCACGACGTCGCTAACGAGGCCGGATGTGCGTCACAAATTCCGTGACCCCCAATGACATCTCGTTAGCGATGTCATTACGTGTAAAGCGCCCTTTAGTCTATTGCTCTTCAGCTAAAGCTGCGGTTCCACACCACTCCACAATCACTATAACCCACAACATCAGAACAACTGGCGAGTTGGAAAAATAACAGAAAACTATTGTATGAACGCATTTTTCAAATACTATCTTTGCACATTGCTTTGCCTGCACAGACAACGTGTTTTGAAGTCATAAGAAAAGTTAGTCTACAGGTTTCGAAGTCACAATAAAACTTCTTCAGGACAGAACTAGAAGTATGTAGTTTTGTCCTGAAGAAAAATTCTATTATGAGATCGAAACGCGCTGACTACTAAACCTTGGAATTCATCAATCAGACTTCATCCATCCACAGCTTATCACGTTGGCAGCACAGAAACTAACCCATTTTTTTTTCAGCACATTACTTTGAGGAGTCATAACTTTTTTTTCATTTTAGCTTCAAGATATTTGTGATGGATAGATTTTTACTGGGACATTGTTGTTTTGATATTGTCATTCATTTTAATGTAGAGTAGAGTAGAGTGTACTGATAAATGTTAAAAAAAATAAGTGGAATGAAATGGTAAAAAAAAACAACTCTGCAAATCCGCTATTGTTTTTTGGGTTTTGTTTTCACGGAGTTGTGTTGTAAAAATGGCCAGGCAATATGATTCTACAGGTTAGTACAATTATGGCGATTTGAAAATTTGAAAATATATGTCTTTTTAAAAAAAAAATTGTGGTAACATTTTTTTTTATACTATATGGTACATATGTAATTTTATTGTTTTAGTTTTGATGCTATGTGAGGGCTTGTTTCTTGCATGCTGAGATGTAGTTTATATTAGTACCATTTGGGGGGTAGATACAGGGTGTGAAATAAGTATTGAACACGTCACCAATTTTCTAAGAAAATACATTTCTAAAGGTGCTATTGACATGAATTTGTCACCGGATGTCAGTAACACCCTATTCAATCCACATAAGCAAAAAAATCAAACCATGGATGTCCATAAAGTTAATGATGTGTAAATGAAAAATGACATAGGGAAACATTATTGAACACATGAAGAAAGAAAGGTGCAAAAAGTCATGGAAAGTCATGACATCAGCTGAAATTTATCAGTAATTAGAAAGCAATCCTGCCACTTAGAGAAAAAAATATCAGCTGGTTCAACTGATGGTCTATAATAAGGTAAAAAGTCCAGCTCACCATGTTGCTAATCCACTTTCTGTATGGAGTTCAGGAAAAAGTTTTGCCATTGCAAATATAATCCAAAAGAAAGAGTAGAGGTCCATTTCTGACATACAAAATCATCTTTATTAAATCCATTTCACATATGGTGCATCACCAGGCAAACAGTGTACCCATAAATAGTGTTCATTGTTTGCTTTGTTATTCACAGTAAGAAGATTTGGTATGTCAGAGCTGTATGTCACAGCCGTATTTCTACTCTATTCCTTTTGGCCTGTAAGAAGGAGTCTCGTTGCCAAGGTGCCACACAAGAAACATCTCATGATTGGTAAAACCAGTGAGATGTCTCAAGGACTTTGTAACCTTTGTTGTTGCAAAACATATTGATGGCATTGGTTACAGAAGAATCTTCTGTAACCAATGCCATCAATATGTTTTGCAACAACAAAGGTTACAAAGTCCTTGAGACATCTCACTGGTTTTACCAATCATGAGATGTTTCTTGTGTGGCACCTTGGCAACGAGACTCCTTCTTACAGGCCAAAAGGAATAGAGTAGAAATACGGCTGTGACATACAGCTCTGACATACCAAATCTTCTTACTGTGAATAACAAAGCAAACAATGCATTCTTGATAAAAATCTGCTGCCACCTACCAGGATGATGAAGATGAAACGAGGGTGGACATTTCAGCAAGACAATGATCCCCAACACACAGCCAAGAAAACGTTCAATTGATTTCAAAGAAAGAAAATAAAGCTGCAAGAATGGCCCAGCCAATCACTTGAGCTGAATCCAAAATAAAATTTATGGAAGGAACTAAAGCTCAGAGTTCATAGAAGGAGCCCATAGAAACGTCAGGATTTGAAGATTGTTTGTGTAGAAGAATGGGCCAATATCACAACTGAGGAATGCATGCCAGTAGTTTCTCCATAAAGGAGGCATCTTGAAGCTGTCATCAGCAACAAAGGTTTGTGTACAAAATATTAAATAAATTTCAGTAAGTATGTCCAATACTTTTTCTCATTTCTCATTATTACACCTCACTAAATTTATGGGCAGATCAATAATGAAGTCACTGGACAAGGTCTTCAAATCGAGTGACATTTAACTGGTGACAAAGACATGACTCCTACATAGTGTGGTCTTTTCTGTAGTAACACATAATGATAAAGGAACAAGACAAAAGAAGAAAAATCAACTCCTTCAAAATGTGGTACTGGAGATGGATGTTATCAATACCATGGATGGCAAGAAGAACAAACAAATCAGTTTTGGAACAAATCAAGCCAGACATTTCACTTGAAGCAAGGATGACCAAGCTACATTTTGCCTACCTAGACGCATCATACAAAGAGAGCAATCACTGGGGAAGGATTTCATGGTTGGAAGAATAGAAGGAACAAAGCGATGAGGAAGACCAGCAACCCAATGGCTTGATACTCTCGAGAAAATGGCAGAGAGGACCTTGTTGGTCTAGGCTGCACAAGATCGATCTTACTACAGAGTATTCATTCATCAAGTTGCCATGGCTCAAGATCGAACTGAAGGCCATTTAATAATAATATTAATAATATAAATTTATGGACATCTATGGTTTGTTTTCTTTGCCTGTGTCGATTGAATGAGTTGACACCAACATCTGGTGAGAAATTCATGTCAATATCACCTTTAGAAATACATTTACTGAGAAAATTGGTGACATTTTCAATACTTATTTCACCCGCTGTATTACATTTTGACAGCTTTCTATTGCATTTTATTCTGGACAGTGTGACAACCTGAAAAAGGTAATTGTTTTTTTTTTCCTTTTAAGTCTTTAAGTATTTTTAAAAATTAGACTTTTACTGATGTAGTGATCCCAAATATGTTTTCTTACAAAATACTTGTAGAAAATACTTTTCTACTGCTTAATTTTATTCATTTTTGTCTAATATATATATATATATATATATATATATATATATATATATTTATTTATTTATTTTTTTAATACAGTGCCTTGCGAAAGTATTTGACCCCCTTGAGTTTTTCATCCTTTTCCCACACTTCAGGTTTCAAGTATAAAGAAAAAAATTTAATGTTGTGGTGCAGAATCAACAACAAGTGGGACACAATTGGGAAGTTGAGTGATATTTATTGCTTATTTTAAACTTTTATAAAAAATAATAAACTGAAAATTGGGGCGTGCAATATTATTCGTCCCCTTTAAGTTAATACTTTGTAGCTGCACCTTTTGCTGCGATTACAGCTGCAGTCGCTTGGGGTATGTGTCTATCAGTTTTGCACATCGAGAGACTGAAATTCTTGCCAATTCTTCCTTTGCAAACAGCTGGAGCTGAGTGAGGTTGGATGGAGAGCGTTTGTGAACAGCAGTTTTCAGTTTTGATTCTTCACCATGACATTCAAATTTTTATCTTTATGTTTGAAGCCTGAAATGTGGGAAAAGGTTGAAAAATTAAAGGGGGGCGAATACTTTTGTAAGGCACTGTATATAATTATTTTTTTGTGTTTAGACTCCCTAAAAGACCTAAATCTTTGATTGTTTGATTGCTTGTACTACATACTGCAATATTAGAGGATTTATAGCAATTGACGCTCTCTGATGAGGCAAAGCCTGAGACAGCGCTTCAGACGAGGGAGTAAAATGACAGCCATGTGGGCCATTGGCAGGCCCCAGCTGCACTGGTAATGCTTTGGCTCTCTGCGATAAACAGGGCGCTTAAATGCTACAGTCAGTTATTTAAAAGATCTTTAGCTCATATCCATATTCTGCCCAATTTTCCAGTAAAAGGCAAAAATATTGTGGTCCAGCACCAATTGAAAGAATAAAATATCACTTCACTTTGACTGTCATTAAAATTCACATAAGAGCTTAAAACTCAAGACACATGATTGACTTGTGCGTTTTGAACTCCCGAGAGTTCTTCATAACTATTTTCCGGTATATTTTACTAAATTTATCAAAATAGGCCAAAATTTGCATAGTCAGAAGGCTGTGGTATAATGAGCAACACATTTTTTTTAGATCAGAAATGTATATTTATCCTTAAAATCTCCAAAACCTACAGAAACTAATGCAGGCGTCACGCGAGACGAGCTATCGTGCGATGCATCGTCGGGGGTCATGGTTTTCGTGAAGCACATCCGGCATCGTTTGCGACGTCGTTTCGTGTGACACCTCCGAGCGACGCTGAATCGTTTACAAATCTTGAGTCGTGTACACGTCGCTTATTTTTAAAAAAATCGTTTATTTTTCATGGCGCCGGTTGTTCATCGTACCCAGGGCAGCACACATCGCTCCGTGTGACACCCCGAGAACGATGAACACAGCTTACCTGCGTCCCGCCGACTATGCGGAAGGAAGGAGGTGGGCGGGATGTTGCGTCCCGCTCATCTCTGCCCCTCCGCTTCTATTGGCCGGCGGCTGTGTGACGTCGCTGTGACACCGAACATCCTTCCCCCTTCAGGAAGAGGATGTTCGCCGCCCACAGCGAGGTCGCTCAGCAGGTATGTGTGACGGCGGTTTAACGACTTTGTGCGACATGGCAGTGATTTGCCCGTGACGCACAAACGACGGGGGCGGGTACGATCGCTCGTGCGATCGCACGATAGATTGTACCGTGTGACGCCCGCATAAGTCACTGGTCACACCTCACCATTTTGAGGTATAACAGTTGACACATTGGTATTATCGATTTGACCCAATAAGATGCACAGAAAGGTCGTTGGATTGTAATTGAGCAACGGTGACTCGGTTTTAACTTGGAGAAATACTCATGGACTTGTCTGAAGAATATGTGAAACCTGCAGTCATTAACTCATGCAAGTTGCTATCAGCACTAGGTCTCATGCACAATGTGTATTTGACAACGTTCAGGAATTGATTTTCAAGAGTTTGTGTATTACTGCACACATGCCTACTTCTTTTTTACAAGCCATGACCTCTCCAAACCACTATTCTTCCTGTTGTGCTACTTTCTGGGAGATTTAGCAGCACCTGGGACGTTTCTCTGCTCTTCTGTGAGTCCATTAGATGACTACCCCTTCCAGGAGCCTTTGGAACATTCAAAGAAAATTGGCGAGTATAAGCAAATGGTAGCAAAGAAAACTTCATTATAGGCCCTTAGTATGGATTCATATTGGAAACCAATAAGGGGTGTTTCCATCTCCAAGATCCTATCCCAATATGTAATAGCAGTAATAATAATAATATTAGAAAATACCTCCAATTAGAAATGTAGTTCTCCTGATATAGCCATGCAATTAGCACAACCATGGTTCCTTCAAATGCTGCCTAGTCTAGCTTTAAAGTCATAAAATGCGTATGCGTCAGCAGTGTGGTGCGCCTGCACAGGTCTCTGACTCCACTGCACATGTGCGAGAGTTCCAGTACTGTGTGGACGGCGTAGAGATCAGCATCATCTTCCATCCAATGTTTGACGGGATCGGGGCAGCACTGATCACCATCTGGAGTTGCCCATTGACCCGTACCACATTAACATGCAAAGCACGACATATAGAAAACACTTTTTCAAAGGTATGTAGGGGCACCTGTGAGGATATAAAGGGGTTGAAGGAACCCCATTCACAAGATCTTAAAGGTGGTGAGAATCGTTTATTACCCAAATAACTGGTGATAGGTACCTTTCACAGTGAGCTGCGATACCACACAAGATCGTGAGGCATTGTGTCTCAAAGAAAGTAGACACATTTTTCTTATCCCATATAACCTTATTCAAGTTATTTTCTTCTTCCATATGTCTACTCCACAGAACTCACAACCTTTGATGAAAAAGATATTTGAGTCTTCCGTCTAATAACTGTGAATACAGTAATGTGTGATTGGCATGCAGTTTATATGAGGAAAACTGGAGGCAAGTGCACACAGGAAGGAAGTGCTCACAGAAATTTAATGCTTTATGGATATATTGTGAGATTAGTTGCAATATCATGATGACCTGCTGAAGCTTGTGACATGCTGCACCTTACAATTTATTTTTGAAAATTCCAGTTTACATGAATATAGGTTGGAAGCAACATTAGAGTATAAATATTAATATAAAAGAAAAAGCAGAACAGACAACAACTGTCGAGTGAACCGTTTAATAAATTAGAGAGCCACCCCGCCAAGATATAAATATTGTACTAGACAATCCAAGCCACCAAGGGATTGAGATTGCGTAGCCTAAGTATGGCCTAAACTGTTATAGAAGCCTCTCAAAGTAGTTCTAAACTGAAGATTTAACAAATCTGCTGATGCTTCCTACAAGGAGGACTTGAGGCGACAACCAGTCTTAAAGGTGCCAAGGTAAGATGTCAGTTGCCTTCCTTGATATGACAGTGAAGGAAAATACCAGATCTATCCTGACTAGAAGACTTGAGACCAGTAGAAGCTTAAAGGGAACCTGTCACAAGATTTGGTTCCTATAAGCTGCAGCCACCTCCAGTGGGCTGTTATATATAGTTTTCCAGAATGCTGTATATAAGAGCCCAGGCTGCGCTGTATAACGTAAAAAAAACCTTTCATAATACTCACCTACGGGATGGTCTGGTTTTATTGGTGTTGCTGCTCTCCGGTTTGGTGCCTCCTCTCTGTGGCAATCATCATCCTCATTCTACCCAGCCCAATGTGGATGACGTGTCCTACAACAGCCACACAGACTAGCATTGTGGTCTTACCCAGGCACACTCTGATGTGCCCTGCTTAGGGCAGATCAAAGTACTGTAATGCGCAAGCACGAGGAAAGGTTAAGACTGCCCACACATGCACACTACAGTACTTTGGTTTACCCTCAGCAGGGCAGAGAGAAGGGTGCCTGCGCAGGACCGCAATGCCGGCCTTTGTGGAGGAAATAGGACGCGTCATGCACACTGGGCTGGGTAGAAGTAGAACGGCAATCGCCGTCGAGAGGAGGCGACACCCATCAGACCAAACTGCCCCCTAGGTGAGTAATATGAATGGGTTTTTTATGTCATACAGAGCGTCCATGGCTCTTATATACATTATTCTAGAATGCTGTATATAAGAGCTCACTGGTGGTGGCCGCAGCTTATAGGGGCCAAATCTGGTGACAGGTTCCCTTTAATAAAGATATTGGTTTGTAAATTATGGTTTTAAATACTGAGACCATTAAAATAGTGGCTGATACATTTTTTGTGCATGTCTAGGTTGCAAAACCTTTTGAGAATACTAAAAAATTCTTATATCTTGTTTTAAGTGTGAGAATTACTTTATTCAGTCCATAAACTCATAGCATTATTTAAATATTAAAATAATTGTCTCATTGCTAAATTTCTTCCCCATTAGGCTAGGGCTACGTGGCGTATTGCATCATGAATTAGAATATAATAATTGTACTCTTCACTTCACATACCCATTAAGTTAATGGCTGTAGACACTTTTTCCATCTTATTTTGTACTAGCTGTAGTACCCGGGCGTTGCCCGGGATAGTAACTGTCTCTCTGTCTCTCTCCCAGTCTCTGTCTGTATGTCGCTCTCTGTCTGTCTCTCTGTCTGTCTCTTTCATTGTCTGTCTGTGTCTGACTATTTCTATCTCTGTCTGTATTTGTATCAGTCTATCGGTCTCCATCTCTGTGTCAGTCTGTCTCTCTCTATCTCTGTGTCTGTCTCTGTGTGTGTCTGTCTGTCTCTTTCCCCGTCTGTCTTGGTCTGTCTCTTTCCAGGTCTGTCTCTTTCCCCGTCTGTCTATTTCCCGGTCTGTCTCATTGCCCGGCTGACTCTTTCCAGGACTGTCTCTTTTCAGGGCTGTCTCTTTCCCTGTCTGTCTCTTTCCCCATCAGTCTCTTTCCCGGTCTGTCTCTTTCCTGGTCTGTCTCTTTCCCGGTCTGTCTCTTTCCCGGTCTGTCTCTTTCCCCGTCTGTCTCTTTCCTCGTCTGTCTCTTTCCCCGTCGGTCTCTTTCCTTGCCTGTCTCTTTCCCCGTCTGTCTCTTTCACCGTCTGTCTCTTTCACCGTCTGTCTCTTTCACCGTCTGTCTCTTTCACCGTCTGTCTCTTTCACCGTCTGTCTCTTTCACCGTCTGTCTCTTTCACCGTCTGTCTCTTTCACCGTTTGTCTTTTTCCAGGGCTGTCTCTTTCCAGGTCTGTCTCTTTGCCCGTCAGTCTATTTGCCCGTCAGTCTCTTTCCCTGTCTGTCTCTTTCCAGGTCAGTCTCTTTCCATGTCTGTCTCTTTCCAGGTCTGTCTCTTTGCCCATCTGTCTCTTCCAGGTCTGTCTCTTTGCCCGTCTGTCTCTTTGCCCATCTGTCTCTTTCCAGGGCTGTCTCTTTCCAGGGCTGTCTCTTTGCCCGTCTGTCTCTTTCCAGGGCTGTCTCTTTCCAGGTCTGTCTCTTTGCCCGTCTGTCTCTTTGCCTGTCTGTCTCTTTGCCCGTCTGTCTCTTTCCAGGGCGGTCTCTTTCCAGGTCTGTCTCTTTCCTGGGCTGTCTCTTTGCCCGTTTGTCTCTTTGCCCGTCTGTCTCTTGCCAGGTTTGTCTCTTTCCAGGGCTGTCTCTTTCCCTGTCTGTCTGTTTTCCCATCTGTCTCTGTCTGTGTCTCTGTCTGTCTGTCTTTTTCTGTCTCTCTATCCATCTATCAATCGACATCATAATACCTCACGCATAAGCATCAACTAACAGTTTATTTTGTTCCTATAGCAACCACTGACAGTTGCTAATAATAACCTATAGCTCCCACCTCCATTCAGTTTAATGGCGGCAGGATTTTAGAGACTAACTGTAAAGCACGGGGTTAAATTTTTCTGTCAAAACATAGTCTACGACGCTCCCTGGGTCACATGAGGCGTCTGTGCAAAATTTCGTGATTGTAAATGTGACGGTGCGGATTCCTTTAGCGGACACACACATACACACACACACACACACACACACACACACACATACACACACACACACACTCAGCTTTATATATTAGATTGCTTTCCATGTATTATGTGAAAAAATATTATTAATTTTAAATAAAACATTTTAATCAATTGGCTTTTGCAGTTTGCATGTTTTACAATGCAATACAAGCTGATGTATGCTTATCAGTGTTGTCTTCAGGTGTTAGACAGTAGGATTTTTTAATAATAGCGATTGACGAGCAACTACTTATCGCATCGTTATCGTGAACACAATTTCATTATTACAAAAGAAAATGTTCGCACTTAAGATTACCGTTAATTGAAAGTCGCTAGTCGTTCATAAAAGCATGTATTACAGCTGTTAGAGACATTACTTAGTGAAATTTTTTGCCAACAAGCAATAATTTTTAAGCAAGTTGAAAGATCTGGTTTCCCGAGAATCGAACGATATTACAATCACTAGCAGCTATTACATATAGCGAATATCGCTGTCTTTAGAATGATATTGTGATTTTACGTGCAATTTTAGTCCCGTCTAATAAGGGCTTAAGTCTGTCTTCTCAAAGAAAATCTATTCAATCTTGATAATAACAAATCAAGTTAAGGTCCAGTCACACTAAGCAACTTACCAGCGATCCAAACAACGATAGGGATCGCTGGTAAGTTGCTAGGAGGTTGCTGGTGAGATGTCACACTGCGACGCTCCAGCGATCCCACCAGCAACCTGACCTGGCAGGGATCGCTGGAGCGTCGCTACACGAGTTGCTGGTGAGCTCACCAGCAACCAGTGACCAGCCCCCAGCGCCGCATGGAAGATGCTGCGCTTGGTAACTAAGGTAAATATCGGGTAACCAACCTGATATTTACCTTGGTTACCAGCGCACGGAGCTACACGTGCAGAGAGCAGGGAGCAGCGCACACTGAGCGCTGGCTCCCTGCTCTCCTAGTTACAGCACACATCGGGTTAATTACCCGATGTGTGTTGCAGCTACATGTGCACAGAGCAGGGAGCAGCGCACACCGCTTAGCGCTGGCTCCTTGCTCTCCTAGCTACAGCACACATCGGGTTAATTAACCCGATGTGTCCTGCAGCTACATGTGCATAGAGCAGGAGCCGGCACTGACAGTGAGAGCGGCGGAGGCTGGTAACAAAGGTAAATATCGGGTAACCAAGGACAGGGCTTCTTGGTTACCCGATGTTTACAGTGGTTACTAGCCTCCGCAGAAGCCGGCTCCTGCTTCCTGCACATTTAGTTGTTACTCTGTCGCTGTCACACACAGCGATTTGTGCTTCACAGCGGGACAGCAACAACTAAAAAATGGCCCAAGACATTCAGCAACAACCAACGACCTCACAGCAGGGGCCAGGTTGTTGCTGGATGTCACACACAGCAACATCGCTAGCAACGTCACAAAAGTTGTTCGTTAGCAGCGATGTTGCTAGCGATGTTGCTTAGTGTGACGGAGCCTTTTGAGTGTAGCTTACATTCACATTCAGGAAAAAGACAATAGGAGAAGTGAATAGTATGTTGACTGTCAGGAGTGATACTGAAAGTCATCAAGAAGCTTGCAATGTATTGTAATACATGTATGCTGTGGAGGCAAAATTATTACAACCTTTTAACAAAATCAATAATAATGAAAATGTTTTCTTACACACAGTACATGTAATTCAATACAAAAAAAGAGGAAAGAGATACATAGCCTTTAAATGAGATAACCCCAAATCCCAAAAAGTTGGAACACTGTGTAAAATGTAAAGCAAACAAGAATGCAGTGACCTGGAAATTTCTTTTAGTCATATTTTATTCCCAAGAGAAAATAGTAGACAGATCAGACATTGAAAGTTAAATAGAGATGAGTGAATAAATTTGAGGGGAAGTAAATTAGTAAAATGTACACAAATTTTACAAAAATATGTACCTGCCAATTCTGCTGTAATTCTGCTAACCGCCATTGTTCTGAATCATAAAAGGCTATCAAAATGCAAACAAAAATCCTCTCCAGCCAATCTGTTACTCACCACCACCTGCACGACTCTCGCAACATCTTCAGATTGTAGTTGACAAAGCTGAAATGCTTCAGGCCTTGGTCACTAGGCCAAGGCTTTGAAGTTTGCTAGGTCTCGGAAGATTTTGCACATGTGGACACAAAGGTTATGGACTTATGACATCACGGTGTATCGGATGCATGTGGAGAATACATCAGGGCTCAGCAAACTCAGAAGCCTCGGCCTAGTCACCAAGACCCTGGGGATTTCAATACTCACAGTAAAGACCAGAAGGGCCAAAGAGATGAGTGTTGAAGTGACTAAGTATTTTTTTTTTTTTTTTTTTACATATTACGGCTATTATGCTCTACAGTCTGGGGAGGTCCGAGAGCGTAATAAGGGGCATTATATTTCCCAGAAAAAACACACAAACAAGCAAATTTGAAGTAAACATTTTTCCATTTCATCTGAAAAAATTAACTCATTTAGAAATTGATGGCAGCAATATAGCTTGAAAAATTTGGGAGTCTAAATTTTATAACAGTTTTGGGAGAGGGATGTTGTCACATTGTTATTGATGTAGGATTGTAGCTGCTCCACAGTCATGGGTTTTATTTGCCATATTTTTAATTTTATAATGCACCAAATGTTTTTGATCATTGAAAGGTCTGGTCTGCAGGTGGTAAATTCATTACCCAGACTGTTGTTTCGTGGAGCCATGCTGTTGTGATGGATGCAGTATGTGCTTTTGCATTGTCTTACTGAAATATGCAAGGCCTTCTTTGCATGATAGAGATTTAACTTGAATTTATCGATTGCGCTGTGAATTTTGCCCACAGAGAATGATTTCTGGAAGTATTCCTGAAACCATGCAGTGAGCTGCACTACTGAATCATAACTATTGTAATGCAGTGCCTCCAGAGTGCCCATGATCATGAGCCTCCAATATTGACCTTTTCCCTTGTGAACATGGATATCTTTTGAATCTCTGAATCTTTTGATGATATTATGGTGGGATCTTCAAAGTCTTTGCAATTTTATGTTGAGGGACATTTTTCTCAACTTGTTCCACAATTTGTAGATGCAGTTGTTCACAGATTGGTGAACCTCTGACCATCTTTGCTTCTGAGAGACTCTGCCTCTCTAAAATGCTCTTTTTATACACAGTCATGGGAATTAGTTGAAAATTTTCTCTCCAGTTTCTCAGTAGTACCACTTACTTTTCCAGCCTTTTTTGAACCCTGTCCCAACTTCTTTGAGATCTATGTCTGCCATCAATTTTTATGTGAGTTATTTTTTTTTTTTCAAATAAAATGGAAAAATCTCTTTCACCTTCTGAAATGTTGTTTTTTGTGAATTTAATATAGCTAAAAGAGATTTCCAAATCATTGCATTCTTATTTTGTTTACATGTTACACAGCGTCACAACTTTTTGTATTTGGGGTTGTATAGTTTAAAAGCTGTGCACATGTTTACCTCTTTCTTTTCTTGCTCTTTCTTTTCTTGAATTATATGCACTATGTGAAAGAAAACATTTCTTTTATTAAAATATTTTAATCATTTTGCCTTCACAGCTTACATGTATTACAATACATTGCAAGCTTCTTGATAACTTTCGGTATCAATCCTGAGAATCGTCTTACTTTTGACTCAGGCTCCAGACCCTTTTGTTTTTTCCTACTGACATTTTTGGAAGTGAAGTAGTACATTTTTGGTTATATACAGCCACCTCTATCAGAAGATTAGACGTTTTCTGCAAGTCTAATGAGTATATAGATGTAGCAAAGCTTAAATGAATGTCTATCACACCAAGAACATATCTTTGGCACAAGAAAGAATAGTCAAACATTGGTTAGCGCTCCCTAAAACCACACTATTCTAAATATGTAGGATACAACTTTGATACTTATTGACTTCTGTACTTGTTGTGTGAGTTGTAAATCGAGAGAGATGCTTGAGACCTCTCAATAGTGTATATTGAGAGGACTATAAGGAGGTACTTATTGCTCACCGTCATCAACCTTCCTGGCTTTTGGATTATCCATGTGGACTATTTTATAGATCTAAGAATACTGCACCACCTAAGTAAAGTAACTAGGTGGCACTTCCGATTGCATCACTGGGATGCTACAGGTGCCTGTCAGGCTCAGTTCCGAAGCGTTTAGAAGGGACCGCTCTTCTTTCTCAGGGAATGCCTGCACATAGGCCTATAGCTAGTTTAAATATAGGACTTAATGAAGGGCTCATTAGGACCAATTGGCTGCTAATTATAAACAGAGAGATTGCTTACTGGGACATGGTGAATTGTTTCATAACCTGAGGATTTTGGTTGCTTTGTTAAATGAGTACCAGAACCTAGTGGTTGGACATTAATATATAACTTACATGAATATGATTATATGGATTAAAGACCCCAATGATGTGACACACGCCGACATCTTCACTTAAGCAAACGGAAGAGCCCGCGCATCACTAAGGCAATGCATCCGGCCGGAGTGTCCTCAGCGCTTACCAAGAGATGGGACGCGGGCTCCCTTATCTTCATCACAACTCACCGGATGGGACCCCCAGTCGGCCTCATCACGGAGTTCAACAACAGGACTATCTATTGGAAAGTACAAGTGCCCCCTTAATCTTTATTTAAGGACTATAATTGACTCTTTATTTACAGGTTAGGGGCTGGTAAATACTTACCTACAGCCTCTATCCACAAAGGATTTTATGATTTCTTTTAAAGGTTGCACTTAATGTAAGCAGTGTTTTAATCAATTTTATCATATTAAATTAGCATATTCTTAGATGTATGTATTTCTAATGTTTGTCCACATGTGATATCTGGCTATACTGGCCACACACAGATCAGGCATTTTCTACAGCCCAAGAATTCTTAGGCCACCATCATACTATCAGTACTTGGTTTTGGTATGTTTTAGTTTTGCACCTAGTTACTTTAGTTAGGTGGCACGGTATTCCTAGATCTATAATATATTTTTTTTCTCTGCCAGAAGACTATCTCACAGGGCGTATTTGTGAATACCTCCAGCCCCCTCAGAAAGGGTCAGGCTCTACTGCTCTGTACCCCTCTTTTTCTAAAACTGACAAGCTCCAGTATCCTGATTCATACTATGTGTAGACTATTTGTTCGCTACCAGTGGGAACATTTCAACCTTTACAAGTGACACATTAGTATGCAAGATTAGCACACATCCTTATTATTTAATAGCTTTCCTATTGTACAATTTGACATTGGTGAAAAAAAATATATGTTCAGTTTAAACCAGACGTTTATATACACTACCCAAAAAGACACATCTGCATGTTTTTCTCACTATCTGGCATAAAATCAGAATAAACCTTTCCGTTTTAGGTCAATTAAGAACCAAAATTATTTATATGTGCCAAATGTCAGAATAATAAGAGAATGTTTTAAGGCATTTTTATTACTTTCTGCAAAGTGAAAAGTTTACATTCACTAACAGTACTATGCTTTTAAACAATATGGGACATATGATGATGTCATGTCTTTGGAAGCTTCTGATTGGTTTATTGGGAACATCTGAGTTAATCAGACACATACCTGTGGATGTATTTTATTGCACAGCTAAAACACAATGCTTTTTTTGAGTAGTATCATGGGAAAATCAAACGAAATCAACCAAGATCTCAGGAAGAGAAGTGTGGACTTGCACAACTCTGGTTCATCCTTGGGTGCAATTTCCAGATACCTGACGTGCTTCGCTCATCTGTACAATGCAAGTACAAACAAGATGGGAATGTCCACCCATCATACCGCTCAGGAAGGAGATGGGTTCTGTGTAACACAGATGGAAGCTGGTAAGATTGTGTCATTATCCACAGTGAAACGAGTACTGTATCAACAATGACCTTAATTTTTGGAGACATGTCCTGTGATCTGACAAAACTAAAATTGAACTGTTTGGCCATAATGACCATCATTACTTTTGGAGGAAAAAGGGAGAAACTTTGAAGCCTAAGAATACCATCCCAACTGTGAAACATGGGGCATCATGAGGATGGAAGATTATGTGGCAATACTGAAGCAACATCTCAAGACATCAGCCAGGAACTTAAAGCTTGGGTGGAAATGGGTCTTCCAAATAGACAATGATCCAAAGCATACTGCCAAACTGGTTACAAAGTGGCTTAAGGATAACAAAGTCATTGTTTTGGAGTGGCCATCACAAAACCCTGATCTGAATCATATTGAAATTTTATGGGCAAAGCCAAAAAGGCCGGTGCGAGCAAGGCGACCAACAAACATGGCTTAGTTACACCAGTTCTGTCAGGAGGAATGGGTCCAAATTCCTACAAACTATTGTGAGAAGTTTGTGGAAGGATATCCAAAACGTTTGACCCAATTCATACAGTGTAAGGGCAATGGTACCAAATACTAATGAAATGTATGTAAACATTTGATTTACATAAAATAAAATGCCTTTAAACTCTCTCTCATTATTCTGGCATTTGGCAATTATAAATAACTTCGGTTCCTAATTGACCTAAAACGGGAAAGGTTTATTCTGATTTCATGTCAGATACTGAGAAAAAAATGCAGATGTGTCATTTTAGATAGTGCATGTAAACTTCTTGTTTCAACTGTATGTCTTGATATTGCCTGTTTTAATAGTGTGATTATAGGATGTGAGCTAGAATAGGTGGTGGAGTATAGTATTTATTATTGTTTGTCATTATTTTTACTAAATGCAGATAGACTTATTAGTTACCTGTAGATTTTGTACACTGGTATTCTTAGAGAAAAGCAAACAAAAAGAAATTCCTTACACTAACCTTACCGCTTTGATCTCCGGCCCCATCGTTACCTACTGTCAACCATCGGGTCCTCATTCTATCTTCTGATCATTCACCTTTGATCTCACTAAAATCCTCAAGCCTCTAGTCTAGGTTTTTGGCTCTGACGAGGCTCAGGATAATTCTGGACATGTGCACTCAAGATCACGGTACAGGTCATGACCTTGGACAGTGCAAGTAGCGGCGATCACAAGGTGTTTAGCGGACTAAATGGGTGACAGTGAGGAGTGGAGGAGGGACCAGATATGTGAGCGGTAATTGGAGTATTTGGCTTTTCTTTATTTTTTACATATTATGTTTATTACGCTACTGTTCTGGATATGCCCGATATGTTCAAATCTAGTGGCTACAAATTAGCTAAAATCTTTCATTTCACTCTATAACTCTGTATGAAGGAGTCCAGTTTAATCCCTTTTGCATAAAAATACTTTAAGGTTCATAAATTTTTTAAAAATTATTATTTTATACTAGACGGTAATTTTTCTGATATTGTGGAAGCATTTGAGGCCAATTTATAAAAACTGTTGTATACAGTAGGTAATAACAAATACATATATGCCATAGTTGAAAAGTTTCTGGCCGCCATAAACTGCATGCTTTCCTTTATGGCCAACATTTTTTATGCCACAAAACAGTCAACCTACCGAGGCCTGGTCTTTCGTACACTTTGAGAGGGTTTTCTAATGGAGCAAAAAGTCACATATGAGACATTTTATTTAGTTTTGCAACATTTTAGGTATCACCGAGCATGCTCCAACATATAGAAATTGCTCCAACTTCCCATATATTCATGCACCCACTTGGGGAATTTTATGCATCTCTAGTAAACTTTGCACAAGTTTTGCAGACAAAAAATGTTGTCAAAATTATGTTTTTAGAAATGTTCCCCATTTTCTGCAGATTCTATTGTGATTAATGAATTGTTCAATAGTTCGAGCATTGTAGCCTAAAGGAATTCTAACCTAAGCTTCTTCTCTGCATGTCGCATTCTCTTTGAATACCCAAATACTGAGAATATTTGTGAAATAAAAGAGATTTAAAAGGAACCTGTCAAATACCCGAGGCCCTCCAACCCAGCAGCATTGATACCTGTATGCCCAAATTCCCTGGCTAACCAGCCCTTTATAATGCTATTCACTAATATGGATGTTTAAAAAATTGAATTACAACCCTCACTTTCTCTATGCTAATTAGGGTATTGACTAGTCGAAAGGGCATTAGTTCTCCAGACTAGTCAGCCCTCTTTCCATGCTATCAAGCCCCTTTGGGTGTGCTAACATGATTATGACAAGCTGGCATCACCGTCATCTCCTGGAAATCTCGTGAATGCGCATGGCTCATTTAGGCTATGTCAGTGCGCCTCAAACGTAGGGTATACGCATCCTGGCTTAGTTAGGCATACTGCACATGACCGGAAGATCAGAAGATGGGTATGTGCACTGCACCTAATGAAACTGGGAAGCGTCTACTCTGCTTCTGAGGTGCACTGACTGTGATGGGTGTGTCACAGTTGACAGACAGTCATAAGTCCGGCTGTAGAAGTTTTCAGCGTTTGGCTATCCAAACTGATGCCTGACATTCTATTCTTCATGCTGTGATGTAAATGTTATACTATGTATCATCTCTGCTTGTGGTTATTCCCTTTCCTTTTAGGACCCTGCAGATATCCTCACCTTTCAGCTGTTAATCATTATCACTTCCCCTTGTGTCTTTAAATACTCACATTTCCCCTTGGTGTTGGCTGATGATAGTTATATTCCTATACAGGCCTTGGATGAAAGTAGTTGACTTGTATTCATCTTAAGAAATATTGTTGTTTGTTTCTCTCTTTAAGTCTTCATGGAGATAAGTTATTTGTTCACTTCCCCATTTATGCTCCCTGTATCTTCTTAGGCGCTCATCCCATCCCTTCCTTACCTAGGGCCCAGTTCAGGGTCAGCTAGGGCTAGGTATCCTGCTTGATGAATAAGTGCAAAACCTAGACACAGGGTTTCCCTTCCCTGTCCCTGTACGCGTGGTACTATCACATACCTAGTTTGACACTGGTGCAGCCGAACTGAGCTGTGCATGCACAAGATTTCCATTAGCTGGTGGTGATGTTGGCTTGTGGAAATCATGTTATCACTCCCACAGGGGCGTGATAACACGGAGAGAGGGCCGCCTAATGCCCCGTTTACTAGTTAAGGCCCTAATTAGCATAGGGAAAGTGAGGTTTATAAGTGGTTTTTCTAAACATTTATTATCGTGAATAGCACTATACAGAGCTGGTTAGGCAGGGATTTTGGTCAAACAGGTATCAATGCTGCAGGGTTGGAGGGCCTAGAGCAGTGTTCTCCAACTCCAGTCCTCAAAACTCACCAACACTGCATGTTTTTTTCTTAGCAATGCACAGGTGTTGGCATCATCACCTTTGCCGGTGATTAAATTATCAGCTGTTCAATACTAAAGCTATGTTCACACAGGGCATCTTTTGCTGCGTTTTTGAGGTCACAAAGATGCACCAAAATGAATGCATTTCCTTCTCCCAGCAAAGTCTATGAGATTTTGATTTTGCTGTCCACACTGGGCATCTTTTGTTGGCTGCATCTTGGCTGCGTTGTTCATGATGGAGTATATCAATTCTTGTTGCATTTTTAAGCCCTCCAGTCAATAGATTTGGCTTAAAAACCGCATTGGACAAAACACGGTAAAAACGCGTCAAAACTGTGGTAAAAATGCATTGTGTTTTTGATGCGTTTTTGCCGCTGTGCATCTTTGGTGCATTTTAAGATGCACTCAAGTTGCACTGACAAAAAAGATGTCACGTGTGAACATAGCCTAAGGAAATCCTGAAAACATGCACTGTTGGTAGGCCGTGAGGACTGGAGTCGGGGAACACTGGCCTAAAGGACCTGAAAGGTTCCCTTTAAAATCCAAATGTTTTTGTAGCCTATGTTATGCTACCATTTAGGTGGACTGAACATTCCAGATCACAAATTCTTATGCAATCACTTCACACTTGGTGCAACCACATTGCAGTGCTGAAAATAAAATGCATGCAAAGGAGAAACACAGCACTCGTAATGTTCCCGTAATGTAGCATAAAATAGGCTTCAGGAAGTCCTACCAATGATTGGTGTTCATTTCCGCCATTAGTATTTAACTCACAGAAGTAAATAATAATAAAAAAGAAGCACATCAAAAGTTGCAACGTGAAGGTGAACGGGTGGAGATTGCAAAGAAAAAGGTGACATACCACAGGACAAAATGGGAAAAAGCAGTGGTAGTTTGGTGGTGAAAATGCCCACAGGTTTTCACCAACTTTCAGCAGAACCATATCTAGCCACACACAAGATCATGCTGTTGCACTGTATTCAGATCAAACCTCAAACTACCTATTAATGCATTCAAGATGGCGGAGAAATCTCACTTATTTTCTAAGGAGAACAGTACAACTAATAAGAAGCAGAGTACTAATAGGAGAGTAAAGACAGCATTTATGTAAGAAAGCGTTAACAAAAGAAACTAATGCTTTTCGGCTATTGCTTGAGGAAGACATAAACAAACCTGAATTTCTTTTCCAAGTCCTCTTTGAAGCCTGAATATGAATTGCAATAAAAATAAAACATTATAAATTTAAAATGTCTTTTTTTTTTAATAGATTTTTTTCACCATTTTTGATGGACGTGGATAACGTTTCTGGAGAACGAAAGGATAAATATGACATGATGGAAAACATCATTTTTTTTGTTTAAGTTAAATTTATTAAAAATTAAAAATGTGTTTCAAATTTAATTTTTTTTTCCACAATTTTAATTTTTTAAGTTTTATATTTTTTGTTCTATCCTTAATTTTTTTTAATTTTTTTTTTAAAATAAATTATATTCCGCTGATCGTACCTTCAAAGTGATAATTATGTAAGGTTCAAAAGCAGATAATAAAATGTTTGGATTTAGCTATTACAGCGATGCGTTGTTAGGTTTTCCATTCATTGTTACAAGCACAATACGACAGAAAGGAAAGTATATGATCACCGTACAAATGTGTATGAAAATATGAGAAAAAAAAAAACAAATAAAAACACACATTTCAATCACACTTTATGTTCTTAGAAGGCACCTTCTTAATTTTGCTCCCACTCCAAATAAATAGAAAAAAAAAATACTAAAAATAGAATTATCATAAATAATTATGATTTTTTTTAACTAGCCATGAGAAAAAAACCCAGATATCATAATAAATCTAAATACAACTGCAAAAATATGTACCGCATAAGAGCGACCAAGAAATGACACCCAGAGCCTTCTATGATTTTTCCTCCAGTCCATATGGAATCCAGACTTGTGACTTTTTTGAATACCCTACTGTAGGCCTCTTTCACACGTACGTGCCTCCAGTACGTGTTTGGCAGTGTTCTCACATACCGGAGACACGTACACACGTACACCAATGTTACCCTATGGTAACAGGCATATTAATATAAATGCACACGGAACGTGTGTCCGTGTGGATTGTACGTTTGTGCGTGTTCAAAAACGGCCGACATGTCCACATTTCCTCCGGCATCACGGGTGTCACACGGCCCGCACCCGTACCACACGGATGTAATATGGATGTGGTCCCGTATGACATGCGCTGGAGAAACACGTGTCATTATTTTAAAATAAAAAAACAAATACTCACCTCCACCAGACCTGCAGAATCTTCCACTGCAAACAGTTGCTGCCAACCGCCACACATTATGAGCGTGTTAAGGAGGTGGGCGTGATGTCACGGGCGCTGATCTCCACCCCTCTGCTCAGCTGGAAGCAGCATCAGCGGGGGAGTGAGCGGGGCCAGACCGAGAACAGTGACACCCAATGGACCGGACCACCCCCTAGGTGAGTATAATGAAAGTGTTTTTTTATGTTATACAAAGCGCTCTGGGCTTTTATATACAGTATTCTGGAATGCTGTGTATAAGGGCTCACTAGTTGTGACTGCAGCTCATAAGGAAAAAACCTGGTGACAGGTTCCCTTTAACACTAGAAGTCCCAGAAATTTCGAGCTCCCCCCTGAAGTCCCGAAAGAAGGTCAAATGACCCTTAATCCAAACTGAATAGAACTAACTAGAAACTAAATGGCTAAACTCAATGGAAAACAACAACCTCCTGTGGTGCGACCGTACTGGCCTTAATTACAGAACAAAAGACGCTGATTATAGGATGTTAGCTAAAATCCTTCAGGCCATTCCACCCGTCTCTGGGTTCCAAAGGTAGAAATGTTAAATGACCCCTCTCTGGGACTTCTAGTGCTAAGTGATACAAAGTCACAAGGGGCCATTAATATGTCCAAATATGTTGAAAAGCAAATTGAGTTATTCGAGTAGTTTTCATTGGCAAGAGATCTATCTCAGGCATTTCAGCATGTTAATATATTACCCGACACTGCCCTTGTCATCATTGCTAAATTATGACTCTCAAAGACCAGAAACCTATTTCTTTAGTGTTCCATAAATAAATAGTAAAGTTATCTTCTCTTCCCTATATCTAATTTGTCAGTGATGAAATCTACACCAAACATTTATTTCTATAAATTTACAAAACTTTTCCAAAAAATGCTTATTAAAATGTCTGGAATTGGTTAATACAAGTTTTTTTTTAAAAGATTTATTTAAAATAGTTGATTCTGTAAATAAAATAAATTAATAAAAAATACAAATTTTCCTTCTTTTCAGTACTGAGGTTCTGAGTTCAAATCCTACCAAGGACAACATCTGAAAGGAGTTTGTGTGTACTCCTTGCCTTTGTGTGGGTTTCCTCCAGTACTCAAGTTTCCTCTTACACACTGGATTGTAAGCCCAATGGAGACAGTGCTGTCTGTACAGCGCTATGGAATATGATGGTGCTATATAAGCAATGCATAATAATAATAATAATAATAATACTACCTCATGAGAATTATTGCTCGGTGTCTCTCAAAATACCAATTGATAATGACATTTTTTTTCTTGTGTTAGTCCTTCATTTTTTCCATAATTGTATTTTAAAGATTGATTAAAGGATCTTAAACATTCTCCTCCAATGATGGACATTCAACAGGGTCATTAGAGGCTTTGTGAAGCTAAAGTCTATGGCAGTTCTACTAATGTTTGGTCTCACAAAATGGGAATAACTAGAGACATCTTAATATAAATGTCAAGTGACATGTAAAATTTTGAGAATACTTTCAAAAACTTCCTAAACCAAGGTTTATTATTTTACGTTGAGCAAAAAAAATTGCGCTGCCCTTTTCCTGCATACATTTAGGTTTTCTGTGGCAGCTGGACCGGGGCAATAGACAAAAGAATAGACGGTGATCCATTTATTTTCTACAAGAAAAGCGTCAGAGGTTTTGCAATGCTCATGGTTTGGGACGTCTGTAGTCTCTGTATTTTGGAAAATAATTCTATGCTACCCTCATGAATTTGTACAGTATATCAGTATATGACATGGCATTTGATACATTACTTGGATTTCCTGTTAAAGTTACGAACCATGTTAACTTTTATCAATAGATCTTGGAATGATAATAAGTTCCCCAAATGGATGGGTTTAAAAAAAATGTTCCTGTGCTGAATCATAGAATGTTAGAGTTGGAAAGGACCTTCAGGGTCATCATGTCCAACCCTCTGCTAAACCATCACACAGAGATGTCTGTCTAGCCTGTGTTTGAAGACTTCAGTTAACCCCTTCACGACCTAGGACGTAATGGTATGTCCTACATCATAAAGGGGTGATCACTGCACATGTCTGCTGATTTGTACAGCAGACATGTGCGGCCATCAGACACGTGGTGTGGTTCCGCAATCCACCCATGCCTGTTAACCCCTTAAATCGCGCTGTCACATTTTAAATGGCTGCGGTGGGGAAATCATCGTTCCCTGCCGCCATCGGAGGCCCCATGACGTGATCACGGAAGCTGATAATTGCCATGGTAGAGACAGGTCATGTGATGACTCCTGTCGCTATCATTACGTAGTTCCTGTTACAGCTGACAGAGCACTAGCTCTAACAGGAATGCTGCATTTCTACTGATCAGAGAAGAGCTGCTCTAATCAGCAGAAATGAATGAGCGATCAGACTGCTGATCCTTATAGCCCCCTAGGGGTACTAGTAAAATAGGTTGCGAAAAATGTGTGCCACTTTTTTTGGACAAGCTCGTGAATTTTTTTTTAACTCCTTAGATAAAAGTAAATCTATACATGTTTGGTGTCTATGAACAAATACTGACCTGAAGCATCACACTGACACATCAGCTTTACCGTATAGTAAACATGGTGAATAAAATACCCCCCAAAACAATTGTGCAATTGCACTTTTTTTGCAATTTTTCCGCACTTGTATTTTTTTTGCTGTTCTCCAGTACACTATATGGTAGAACTTGTGGTTTCTCTTAAAAGTACAACTCGTCCTGCAAAAAACAAGTCATCATATGGAAAGATTGATGGAAAAATATTAACGTTACGGATTTTGGAAGAAGGGGAAAAAAAACAAAATTGCCTGGGGTGAAGGGGATAAAGGAGAACTCACCACCTCTTGTGACAGCCTGTTCCACTCACTGGTCACCCTCACTGTCAAAAAAGATTTTTCTAATATCTAATCTATATGTTCTCCCTTTCCGTTTCATATCATTGATTCTCGTGTTTCCATGTGCAAATGAGAATAGGGTTGATCCCACTACACTGTGACATCACTTCAGATAGTTGTAGACAGCTATTAAGCCTCCTCTTAGAATTCTTTTTTGCAAGCTCAACATACCCAGATCCTTATACCGTTCCTTGTAGGACATAGTTTGCGGTCCGCCTACCATCCTTATAGCTTTTCTCTGAACTTGCTCCAGTTTTTCAATGTCTTTTTAAAAATGCAGTGCCCAGAACTGGACACAGTATTCCAGATGACTACAGGCCAAAGAGGCGCTGAGGTTGATAATTACTTCCCGTGATCCAGACTCTATGTTTCTATTAATACATCCCAGAACTGTGTTAGCCTTTATTGCTGCTGCTACACACTGTTGACTCATGTGTAGTCTGTGATCTATTAGTATACCAAAGTCTTTTTCACACATTCTGTTGCTTAGTTCTATGCCTCCCATACTGTAGATATTATTTTAATTTCATTTCTGGGTAATTACCGTATGCTGTTTAATCATTTTGTTCATAGATCTTTCCTGGTATAGAAACTCTCAGGCCTGTAATTTACTGGCTTCATCTTCCTTCCTTTTTTGAAGATAGCGTCAACATTTTACCTTCTCCAATCTTCTAGGACTTTTTCTGTTCTCCAGGATTCTGGCTGGTGGTTCTACAATTTCCTCTGCTGGATCTATCAGTACCCTAGGATGTAATGTATCTGGCTTGGGAGATTTAAAATCACTTAAATTAGCTAAGTGTTCCCTCTACATCTCCCTGTTTATAGTTAGTCTGGATTATTTCACCCTTCGATAGTACAGTTGATGTTACATTTGCCTTCTTGGAGAATACAAATGCAAAATAGGAATTTAAAACTTTGGCCTTCTCAACACTATTTTCAACCAAAAGAACCAATTGAATGACCAAAAAGTAAAGATAGCTACACTCATTTAAGCAGTAAGAACCTATAAAGATGTGAGTGAACCAGCCAATATAAAAGTATATAATCTTTATTGAAAAATTTGTTAAAAGACAAACACATAAAACAGACAATGATGAGGACACATACAATTAACCTCAGGTAAACCAAAATATACAAGCAATAAATAGCATAAGTGCATAATGGTCATGTATCGGGAAGAAAGTGCACCAAAAAGGGTGCTGTCCAAGTTTCTTTGAAGAGCCAATAGTCTTTAAGTAAATGAAGAGTGTCCCAAAGAACACCAATAAGGTGGAACTATATTAAATTTCAAGCTAAACAAAGCTTTTTTTCTTCATTCAAGACTGAATGTATGGGAGCCACAATCCTATTACTACAAAAAGTGGCATATAACAGAGGAAACAAAGAATACATGTGTCTGTGATATTACCAGGATATAATCTTACAAGATGAAAACATAATAATAAAAAGCAAATCCTGAATGGATCAGGTGGTATAACCACAACAATGTTTCCAA
This sequence comes from Anomaloglossus baeobatrachus, assembly GCF_048569485.1. Taxonomy (NCBI): domain Eukaryota; kingdom Metazoa; phylum Chordata; class Amphibia; order Anura; family Aromobatidae; genus Anomaloglossus; species Anomaloglossus baeobatrachus. The sequence goes on along the minus strand of NC_134353.1, from coordinate 891,117,592 downwards.
ATGCCTACAGTCCCAAACCGGGGAGAAGCAGGATCTCGACCATACATATGAAGGAAAGGCAGAAACTGACACAAGTGTCAAAATATAACATTTTTTCCACAGGGCTGCACTAGGAGGCCATATTCCCAGTGTTATAATCAGAGAAAAGGGCGGAGTGGCTGCATTACTACAGTACTATACCTTTACAAGGAAACAGAGTCAGCCAAAGGACCGACCCAAACACTGTGGTGAATCCACAAAAACACACACCAGAAGGGTGTTACAGGGCCCAAACTAAAAAGCCATATTCCCAGTACTATAGCTCACAGGAAGGCAGCATGGCTGCAATACCACAGTAAATTGCCCCTACAAGGGAACAAAGTCAGCCATAAAAACCGGCCTTAGTACTGAGTGGCCAATTGGCTGGTTCACTCACATCTTTATAGGTTCTTACTATTTTCAACCAGTTTACCCTCTTATTCCTGTAAAAATCATGTAACATGTTTGCCTTTTCTTTTGCGTTTGACGTACCCGCAAAAATCTTGTTTTATTGCTTTTGGTCTCCCTTGCAAGCCTCACTTCATTACTGGCTTTAGCTCTTTTAATGCTTGCTCTGCAGTCCATGCAGACAGCATTATCTTTTTCTTTAGAGATGCCCCACAATTTTCATTTTGTATACATTTTTTTTCCTTTTTAGCAAGTGTTTAAGTTCTGGGTTCATCCATCCTGGACTCTTTAAATGCTTCCAATTCTTAGTTCTTTTAGTATTTTTTTTACTGATTGTGTAGTGAGAATTTCATTTAGCAAAATTTCCCATCCTTCTTGGACATTTCTGTCCTTTAGAACATTCAGTCATTGGACCTTTCCTACCCTCTTTCTGTGTCCATTGAAATCTGCTGTTCCGAAGTCCAACCTTAAAGTCTGAGTCCTTGCATATCTTCCTTCTCTTGTAATCCAAAACTAGAGGATAGCATGAGCTCAATTTTAAGTCACCTTTACCTCCTCAACCATTTCCTCCTTGTTGGTCAGAATTAGGTCCAAGTTGGCAGATCCTCTTGATCTCTCTCCTACCTTTTAAAAAAAGATGAAGATGTCAGCGAGAGAAGATAAGAATGTTCTCAACCCATTATTGTTGGTTGAGAGAGCCTCCCAACAAATATTTGGATAGTTAAAATCTCCATTGATCACTATTTCATACTTTTGTGAGAAGAAAGACATCTGATGTAAAAAAAAAGTTCATCCATATCTTCACTCTGTCCAGGTCGACTATAATAAACACTTACGATAGTGTCTTTTCTGTTCTTCTCTCCTTGTATTCTTACCAAAACAGTTTCTAGAGAGCTACCATAATCTGAAGCTTGGATTTCTGTGGAAATACTATGCTTTCCTAAGATTGCAATGCAACACCTCCTCCCCTCTTGGTAAGCTTGCTTCTTATAAATACGATGTAGCCTTCAAGTTTTGTAGTCTAATCATGTAAGACCCGAAGAAGGCATCGCTGCCGAAACACGTTGTTTTCACATGTATCCATCTATGAAGTTGATATTGACAATGCCGGTATGATGAACAATTTTTAAAAATAATTATTAAAAGTTAAATGTTATTGCCACCACGGATTCCCAGCACATTTTTCTCTTCATGTGGATTATTCCAATCATGTGTATCATCCCATCAAGTTTCAGTGATGCCTATGGGGTACTTTTCACACTATGACATCGCAAGCCGATTGTAGCGATGCCGAGCGCTTTAGTCCCCGCCCCCGTCGCACATGCGATATCTTGTGATAGCTGCCGTAGCGAAAATTATCGCTTCACATGCACTTACCTGCTCTGCAACGTCGCTCTGGCCGGTGACCCGCCTCCTTCCTAAGGGGGCGAGTCGTGCGGCGTCACAGCGACGTCACACGGCAGGCAGCCAATAGAAGCAAAGGGGCGGAGATGAGCGGGACGTAAACATCCCGCCCACCTCCTTCCTTCCTCATTGCAGCCGGGACGTCGGTAAGGAGCTGTTCCTCGCTTCATACACAGCGATGTGTGCTACTGCAGGAACAAGGAACAATATTGTACCTGTCGCTGCAGCGATATTATGGAAATGCCAGACACTACACCGATCATACAATTCCGACACTTTTGCGCTCGTTAATCGTAGTAAAAAGGATTCACATACTCCGATGTCGACAACGACGCCGGATGTGCGTCACTTTCGATTTGACCCCACCGACATCGCAGCTGCGATGTCGTAGTGTGCAAAGTACCCCTATGACATCATATCTCTCTTCCTGTGTTAGTAGCTACAATTCCCCTCATTTGTTTCCCATGCTTAGTGGAGTTGTATAGACACATTTTAGTTTGTAGTTGGTTTCTCTTGCTCCACTATTTTCATTCCTAATTTTTTGTCTTTGTTCTTTATTTCCACTTCTAATAGTGGGGTTATCAAAAATTTCATTATTGATTTCCTGGCTGTGTATTTCCCATCCCATATTGCCCTAGTTTAAAGCTCTCTTGATGAGCGTAGCAAGGCGTCTACCAAATATGTGTTTTCATAAGATGCAACCCATTTATAGCAAGGAGCCCATCATGAAGGTAATTCACGCCATGGTCAAGAAAACCAAAACGTTGCTGATGGTATTATTGACATAGCCAGTTGTTCACTTGTAGAATCCTGTTCAATCTCCTTGTTCCATGCCATCCACTGGGAGGATGGATGTGAAGACAACATGAGCTACCAGTTCCTTCACTTTCCCAGTTTCTTCATTTTATAAGATAATCCTCTAAATGTGTACTGTGCAATGACTGTGTCTGACCGTACCGGGACACAGTTTGATCATACTATAGCTCCTGGCCTGGGAGAATGAAAAAAAGAGAGTATACAGACATTACAGCAGGGATCACAAATAATTCTTCTTTGAGGTAAAACATTCTTTAAAAACAAGCAGGGAAATATTTTACCTCATAAAAACAATCAGCTTTGATCCCATGCTGTAATGTCTGTATACTCTTTTGCGTCCTCCCCTGCCCAAGAGATGTGGTATGATTGGACCATGTATCCGTACGGTCAGACACGGCCATTACACAGTACATAGCAGGGATACATATATAAGATTATTTCAGCACGGGAACATTTTTTTTTACAAACACATCCAATTGTGGAACATATTATTGCAAGAGCTATACAGAAAAATGAACTTTAAAATTAACTTTTAAGGTATTTAGCAACTGCAATTTGCATAGTTTTCCTCCTACAGGTTATATCACTAACATAAATGATTGCTGTTCCTTTCTAAAAGGTTGTATGAATTAAAGAAAATTTTAGACCTGTCAATATGTGCAAATGCCGTCAATGAATGCTGACACTGATTTTTACCTTAATCTCCCGGCTGCTCAGTAAAGCAAAAAGTTAAACTAGAAGGGGGGTATCCATTAAATATGCTTTCATGAATTTATACAGGATAAGCATTGCAAGAATGGTGTAAATATTTATAGGCTAGCTTTTTATATCAGAGGTTGCAGATTAGTTATTTTATTGTTACAAAAAGTATCACGTAGACTGATGCAAACTCCTTATATTTTCAGCCAGAATATAGGAAAAAAAATAGAAATAACAGGCATAGTGTTAAGGAGGTGGTCCATTACTCAGCATAGTGGCCACATTGATGTAAAGATCAAAAAGACGGCTTTTCTCAAATACTTTGTGTAGTCAATTGTGCCTTTGAGCGGCACTATTGCGGTCTGCTCATCCTCATCACGTGACCCCCAGGCTCCGTAACCACTGAGATCCGGTAATGTCACGTCAACTTCCAGTTGTCCCGACATCACCGAGGCGGCCCATATCCCTGAATGACTGGGCTGTGGGAGGAGTTTTACTGCTTGTCACAGCCCAACATCGCTCCTGCTTGCGGTGCTCTGTAGCGAAGGAGAGCGCACGCGAGATGCTGGGCTGTGACGAGTGGTGAATCTCTGCCCGGTAATGTCACGTCAACTTCCAGTTGACCCGACATCACCGAGGCGGCCCATATCCCTGAATGACTGGGCTGTGGGAGGAGTTACTGCTTGTCACAGCCCAACATCGCTCCTGCCTGCGGTGCTCTGTAGCGAAGGAGAGTGCACGCAAGATGCTGGGCTGTGACGAGTGGTGAATCTCTGCCCACAGCCTAGTCACTCAGGGAGACTAGGGCAGGTCGCGGTGATGTTGGGTTAACTGGAAGTTGACATGACATCACTGGATTTCAGAGCTCACTGAGCCTGGGGGGCGGGGTCACGTGATGGGGATGAGTGGACCGCAATAGCGGTGCTCAGAGGCAGAATTGATTACACAAGGTATTTGAGAAAAGCCTTCTTTATGAGCTTTACATCAATGTTACCACTATGCTCAATAGTGGACCACCCCTTTAAGATGTGGACCGAGTAAAGGGCTACCCCTGAAACTAGTTATTCTATTGTTGCAATACATATAACATAAATATATGATGCAATTTTGCTTTATTAAAGCGTCCAACCATTTTAACTCTATAGTTCCTCTGCAAACCTACGCTTCTCTAGGAAAAAGGTGGCAAACAAACTTAGTCAGATTCTATACCAATCCGTCTGCCTCCAACTTTCTAACCGTATAAGCTAAATGTGAAAGAATTAGAGTTCATAAACAAAACACAAGATAATATCTAAAAGTTAAACCACGGAAAAGGACAAGTCGCTGCCCTTGAGCACAAAGAACTCAAGATCTTCATGACAATTGCCCGGTGGATGGAAAGCAAGAAGCACAGGAGTAAACACTCAAGAAATAAGAACTTCGCATAACGATTGGGAGCAGGTGCAATGCAGACACAAAAATGAAGTAAAAATCTTGATGCCATGAGACAAAGACGACAGAGACCAGGATGTGCTTGAGCCCGGACAGAGCTCAAAGCCAAAAGCAAAATGCTAAAATGTATGACATTGGTACAGAAATTTACAGAAAGAGAAGATTTGGACAGAGAAATACAGCAATGCTATGTTATCTGCTACTCTATAAAAGCTGAAGAATTATATGCCAATAACAAAAATGTACTAGAGCTAATCATTTGATATTATTTATACCTAGAAAAAGATTTATAGTAGCTGCAGCAGTTAGTAAGAGTATAAAATTAGCTTTATGGAACCCATACTAGAGTGGTTCAGGGCCTATAGGACCATCATAAAGGATTAAAGAAGCAGCTCAACAGTTTAAAGGGGTTGTCCACTACTAGGATAACCCCTTCTGATTCCAAATGTTTCCGCCAGGGAAAATAATAATGCCTATACTCACCTCCATACCAGCGCCGTTCCAGTGGTGCTGTGGTTCGCATTCCCGGGACTCACATGGCGTTGTGATATCACACGAGTGTGTCCAATCAGCGCTAGCTTCTGTCTTCCTGCCTTTGGACCAAACGACCAATCAACAGGAAGTGAGGGCAGCCGTAGCACTTCCTGTTGATTAACTCGTTTGGTCCGAAGGCGGAAAGATAGAAGCCAGAGCTGATTGGATGCAGGGCTCACATGATATCACAACCCCACGTAAGCCCCAAGAAGGCGGCATTACTGGAATGGGGCTGGTACAGGAGGTGAGTATAGACTTTATTATTTTACCTGGGGGAAACATATGGAATCTGAAATGTTTGTCCTAGTAGTGGACAACCCCTTTAATGTCTACTAATGCCACAAGTTGATGTTAACAAAACATTTAAAGGGGGATTCCAGGTTTTACACTATTGCTTAACTTTAGGATTGGTTATGAATATGTAATTTGGTGGGATCTGATCCCCAGATCAGCAGAGCTGCTGCTTTAGGCTAATCTCAGCTCTCTCGAGTGTGACTGAGCTGCAGTTGGTAAAATTGCTCTATGTGAACATTAAACGGCTTCTCTTAACATTATTAACCATTACAATTGCAAAGTGCTCGTGAAACAAGCAACTTGCTTTCTCTACTTCTGTGTAAGTGTTGATGTATCTAGCGCTTCGTCAAATACCAGATATTTTGGATCACGTTTAGCGCCTGAGCATTAGTAGAGATTGCCAAGGAGGCGGTCCCATGGTATAATCACATTAGTCCATACACAAGTAATGCAGAACTGACTGTCAGCTCATCACGACATCTCGGTTTACCTAGGACAGAAGGAAAACCTACTTCATGATCTTTGATACAACTTTATAGATGGATGTAGTTCCAAGGGGAAGTTAGACATTTATCTCTGCAATGCCGAATTTCTATTTAAATCTTTAAAAGATGGCTGACCCACAAGATTACTGACACACAGTGTTGTAGGCGTACACAATATATAATATATTATGTATACACAATATAATATATATACTAGTCTAAATGATGTATAAAGTAACAAACATAAAACATACATTTTACCATTTATTTTCAGTTATTCGTGTTTTTTTTTTATTATATGAAAAACATAACTATTAATGATCTGCAGGGATGGGACAAATGTAGCAAGGAACAAACGAACAGCCATGGCGTTCTGTGCTGGTAACACAGCGCAACTTTGCTATTATTGCAGCACATTGTTCTGCTCCTACTGCTCTCAGATGGGTTAACAAAAAAACTGGTGACAGATTCCCTTTAAGACTGGCGTTTCATACACCAGTCTTAATGATGGCTGTACAGCAGTAAGATGCACCAAAATCATTATAGGGAATAAATTAATTGGTCAAGCTTCACCACACCCTGTTCAACCCCAGTTCCGTCCACTTTGATGGAGCTGGTCAAAATTGGAAGGATAATGCCAAAAGGCACAATATTTTTGACCAACTATGTGTTGTGCAAAAAGTTATTATATTTGAAAGTGTTTTATATCAATATTCTGGTTCAACTGCTGCTTTCTGTGAGGTAAAATAGGTAGGGAAATGTTTTACCTCACAGAAAGAATCAGCTGCAATCCCATACTGTCCTGTCTCTATACTCTCTTTTGCTTCCTCGCCTGCCCAGGAGATGTTGTATATTTAGGCCATGTTCCTGCACGGTCAGAACCATTACTCAGCACATATCAGGAGCTCGTTTATTAGATTATCTGAGCGTATCCAATTGTGGAGCTTATTTTTATTGCAAGTTCTATTGATTAAAATGAACTTTCTATTAAGGGATATCAATGCCACAAATATTTCAAGTCTCTATGGGAATATGAGAAAAGTGTTAGTACCTAACATATCAGAAAATTTTTTGGAAGGGTGGGCAAGGCAGTTGAGAGATCAAGAGGGGGGGGAGAAGAAGATTTTGAAAGGTTGGATGGTGATGAGGAAGAAGATTGTGAATGACAACTTAAGGGACACTCAATTCAGGATCATACATAGAGCTATCTAAGGATTCAACATATTGAATGCAAGACATCCAGACAAACTGATGAGTTGTCCAAAATGTGGAATAGAAAAAACAGACCTATATCATGGGTTATGGCGGTGAGGGAGGATTGAAAGATTTTGGAAGCAAGTCCAGGGCGTAGTGAGGAAAATCTGGAACAGAAACGTGGAGATGGATCCAATGGTTTGGGTATTTCACTATCAGCATCGAGAGGAGGGAGAGAAAGGGGGAGACAAGTTACCGAATCTTTTCCATGATATAGCAATGATAAGCAAAAGGGCAATTCTTCAGAAGTGGCTGGTGAAGGAAACACCAACGAAAGAAGAACTGGCTAATCAATTGAAAAAAATGCTTATGGTGGAGAAGGTGGTGGTGGAGAGATGCAAAGACGGGATGACAGCAAAATATTTTAGTAAATGTAGAAAGTTTATAAGCGTTATATGTTCAAGAGAAGAAATATTACAAATAATGTCTACATTTGTGTCCACGGAATGGTAAATGAAGGAAGATCTGTCGGGGTCCCTAGGCAAGCTGAACGTATAGTTGGCTAAATTCTGGGTCGTGTCGCATGGAGGATAGGGGGGATGGGAGGGATAGTGTTTAGAAGTAATGTTTGTTACAAGTTATGAAGAAAGGTTGAGTTGAAGGGGGGCAGCGGAGACTGAACAATGGAAATATACACTGACGAAGAAGGGGAAGGGGCAAATTTGATGACAGTGATAGATATTTGCTTGATAAACTGTAGAGACTTTGTCATTTGTTATTTTTATTTGTTGATCCCTACTTTCTTCATTCTGTACCGTATTCTACCATTGCAAAAAAATAAATAAAAATGTGGTTTTAATAAAAAAAAAATGAACTTTCCTTGTGGTACAACCCATTTAAATTCTTGTTCATCAAATCTATTACTGGCATAATATCTTTGAAATGTTGCAAAATGTTGTGATTTTTGGAGATTTTACACCAGTTTGAATCAGTTCTGCCGAAAAGAGTAGAGCTAGGAGGAGCCAAGGTGGGACAGGGTGGGACCACAACCACGCGTGTAATTAATTTAAAATGCTGGTATTTTGTAAACCAGAAATGCTACTCGGGTCTGTAACTGTAACCTTTCTAGCAAGGCACACGCCACAAAGAAGATGCACTAAATTCACTAGGTGGGTTGCAACTATTAATAAATACAGTGCACCCTTCTCCAGGGATCCCTTCATTAAGGCCCCTTTGAGTCCGAGTGGTTCAGTATGTTAATAGCTAAGAGCGTTGGCTGTTGGTTTGCCGCGTGGTACATCTCCATGTTATGGACGTTGATGAATTTATCAAAATAGAAATAGACGTACTGTAGGTATGAATAATCTCTAGAACTACAGAATAACAACACACAGAGGAGCAAAAACTGGACAGGTCATAGGAAACGCAATGCATGCTCAACCCAACAGAAACGTTGAAGGCTTCAATCTAGTATTAGCAATTGATGAAGAATAAAAAGTGGCACATAACATCTGAAAGTTGAGCTAGAAATCAGACATTTAAAAATATATATATATTTTTATATATATATATATATATATATATATATATATATATATATATATATATATATATATATATAAATAAATATATATTATAGACATAAACCAAATCTGGAACCTATTAATACAACCATCTCCAAAAAATAAATGTCTTTGGACTTGCTCCATAAAGTGAAGCTCCTGGGCCGCTATGGAATATTTGTAACTAGGTAAGCTTGGATGGGAGGTCCATTTCTCCATCCTATAGTTACGCTCTCAACTCTGGACCTTCAGTGCCTTTTCTTACTGCACTTGAGGCACAGAGTCTCTAATTTAAATTATTAAATTTGATGATTATGCAGTACATTACTATTAAAGAATCTTTAATGTTTGTGTCATGTGAAGGGAATCTGCTGACACCAGGTTATTTGCTCTTGCATCTGATGTAGGGTTAGAGACCCAGATTTCAGGGAAGTATCACTTACTGATTTAGTTTTGCTAAAGTCACCTCCCTCTGCTATGTACATATATATTTATACAGTATATATATATACATAGTATATATATATACATACTAATATATATATATATATATATATATATATATATATATATATATATACATATATATATATACTCATATATATATGTATATATATATATATATGCACACATATAAATGTGTATATATATGCGTATTGTGTATATATATATATATATATATATATATATATATATACATATATATATGAGTATATATATATATATATATATATATATATACATATATATATATATATATATATATATATATGTATATACATTTTTATATATATATATATATATATTAGCCGTGAGAAAGAACACAAAATACAATAAGCAGAAAATTGGTGTAGTAGATGAACTTTTGACTGCTTTGTTCATCAATCCTTGTCAATATAAGCAGCAATACCCGTAGCAATATAGAAGAAAGCACTATCGAGCATGCACATGCATAAAAGCACTGTCAATGATGATGAATGATGTGCTAGCCTTAAAAAATGCATTTTTCTATAGACTAAACACACCAAATGCATCACTGTCTGGAACTGGATGGAAATATAGGTAAAAAAAAATAATACCTATCCTGTCTAGTCTGTCAATGGCAACAGTTTCAAAGGCTCTCCTCATCATGGGATATTCCTCTAGTACTTCATTAAAATTCTCCACGGATAGCGAATACAGCCGACAGTAAGTCTCAGCTTTCACACTGGCTGTCCGACGACCCTTTGTTAGAAGGCAAATCTCTGCAAAACATCAGTGTAAAAAAAGGTTTATTTCATGTGAATTCTCATACATGTATGTAAAAGACAACAATTCTAAATATACAACATTCTTGTTAAATTGCTTTCATTCAAACATTTAGAATGTTGATTAGTGGTCAATGACAGTCTGGTTTTCATTTTGTATTTCCAACAATGAGACATGTACAGTACACTTAGGTTCATGGAACTTTACGTACAAGGAAGAAATCATCAGAAAATTACTTGTTTAAATCAGGGGGGTTTTGCTACCTGCATTTAAAACAAATGTCTTTTATTACATATCACAATTTTTTTTTTTAACCATAAGTTTTCTTATTGAATTATAACAATAAAAATTGAACATACAAATTGTGGGTAGTATTATTCATTTCCATTTGTGTCCAGTCGATTATCCTTAATTAGAAACAATTATCCATATTCTGATTTCCAGTTTCCAAATAGTAACAATCAATATGTAACATCTAAACCCCAATGATTATACCTCTACTTCGGCACCAGATGAACGCGAGCACCAGTGTTCCCCTTTTCCTATTCTTGCCTGGAATCGGAGTAATCTAGCCACTTCCCCCATGTGACTTCAAACTCGAACCCTCTATTGTTACTGATTGCTATCATCCTCTCCATGCTGCAGTTATGTTGCATCTTGGCCCTTAGTTCTTGAGCAGTCGGTACCTGCGATGTTTTCCATTTGCTCGCAATGCACACTCTTACCACTGTCAAGAATTGTACGGTTATTATTACGTCGTTGTGGTCCATGTCTTCCAGACCTATGGACAGCAAGGCAGTTTCGGGCCCCAGCTCCATATTGTAACCCAGTATTGAGCTTAGGCACTGTTGTGTCTCTGCCCAAACTGGTTGAATCAACTCACACTCCCACCAGATGTGAAGCAATGAGCCCGGCTGTTTGTTACACCTCCAACACGTGTCTGAAAATTGAGGATATATTTTCTGTAGGCGTGCTGGTGTATAATACCATCTGTATAGAATTTTCCTTGAGATTTCCAAGTGGTTAATACAGTGAGACATTTTTTTGTGTATTTGAAAGGAGTAATCCCATTGTTCTTCCCAGAATTGTGTTTTCAAGTTAGTTTCCCATCTCTTCACAAAAGGTAGGGAGTGCGATCTGCGTAAGTCATTCAGGGCCTCATACGCCTTTGATATCCCCCCTTTTGTGTCTTTGTTAACCTCAAAAAAATGTTTATATGGTGACACCAACTCCTGTTGTTCTGTTTTTACACTTGATAAGTGTCTAATTTTGAGGTATTTGTAGAAGTCCCTATGGTTTACCCCAAATACGCTAACGAGATCACCAAACGGTCTAAGTTCCTGGATGTTCATAATGTCTCCTACCTTAATTATTCTTTTTGAGATCCAATCTCCCAAATCTATATTTTGGATCAAGTTGCCCATACTTTTCATTGGAAGCTTATGTATTCTCGTGGGGAGTAATTTACGCCCTATCGTCTGCATTAACCAAGTGTTCGCGCCTGCTCGTATTGTGGGGTGTCCTGGCAGTTGCAATTTTTTGGCCAAGCGGAGGTGCCACATATATGAGGCCATAGAGGGGTGCCCCACTATTTGCGCTTCCAGTTTTACCCAGGCTTGGGGAGTTCCCATCCCACCAGTATCTTAGTTGATCTAGCATCGTGGCTCGGTAGTATGCGCGTACACACGGGCATCCTAGCCCCACGGATTTTATTGGCATGAACTGGAATTTCGCTGATACTCTCTCTCTTTGTCGGTTCCGTATATAATTCAATAAAACTGATTGGAGCTTGTTGAGGGTATGCAGTGGAATTTGAATGGGTAGGTTGCGAAAGTAATATAAAATTTGGGGTAGTACCATCATTTTTACTACTGATATCTGGCCTAACCAGGATATCATTGCCTTGGGAAATGATTGTATTTCCTTATGGATATTTTGCAATAAATGTGTATAATTTATTTTCCCCAGGTGTTTGATCGGATAAGTTAATTGAATCCCTAGGTATGGAATTGTGCCAGCCTTCCAAGTCAGTGGATATTGTTCCGTTAGTTTCTGTTTTGTGGCCTGTGAGATGCCCATATCAAGGATTAAGCATTTACTTAAATTAATTTTATAATAGCTAGCTTGCCCGAATTGGGTAATTATTCTAAATATATCGGGCAGGGAGACCTCAGGATTTGTGACGCACAGTATGACATCGTCAGCAAATAAACCAATCTTGCTCTCCAAAGCGCCCATGTTAATCCCGGAGATTTCTTTCTCCATTCTTATGGCTTGGGCAAATGGTTCCATCAATAGGACGAATATCAGTGGGGATAGAGGGCACCCCTGTCTTGATCCATTTGTGATATTAAAACCTGGAGACAGGTACCCGTTTGTATATACCTGGGCTGAGGGCCTAGAATATAGTGCCATAATGGAAGATAGGATAGATCCCCCAAAGCCAAAGTTTCTAACCGTCTTCTCCATGAATCCCCAGTGGATTCTGTCAAACGCCTTCTCCGCATCCAGTGATAGGAGAAGAGAAGGCGTTAGACTCCCCTCCGCCTCAGCGATTAAGTCGATAAGGCGTCTGGTTCCGTCACTGGTTTCTCTATTTTTGACAAATCCGACTTGATCCCAGTGGATTAGCTCGGGAAGGATGTGCAGGAGCCTTAGAGACAAATGCTTTAGCAAATAATTTGACATCCGTGTTCAATAGAGAAATTGGCCGAAAGTTTGCTGGGGTATCTGGGTCCTTTCCTGGCTTGGGCAGGGTAATAATGTGAGCGTTCAACATTTCTGCTGGGAAGGCACTGTTCTTGGTGGCCTCGTTAAACACTCTCACCAAGTAAGGCGAAAATGAGTTTTTATACTTTTTGCAGTAGTCGTTTGGAATGCCGTCTGGTCCTGGGGCCTTATGTAATTTCAGGGTGTCAATAGCTCTCTGAATTTCCAATGTTGTGAGTGCCTGGGATAGCGTTTCCTTCTGTGTGGGTGATAGTGTTGGTAAGCTTACTGATTCTAAGAATGTCCCTATTTCTGCATCACTTGGTTGGTGGGTTTGGTCATCTCCTTTCAAGTTGTATAAGGTTTCATAATAATTGGCAAATTCGTTTGCAATTCGCTGAGGGTCTATTATTTTTTCCTTGTTGGGGCCATTTAAATATGGGATACGGGATTTTGCTGCGCGTATTTTCACCTGTTTAGCCAATAATTCACCGGATTTATTTCCATGCCAGTAATATTTCATTTTGGAGTTTTTTGAGGGCCTGCTCGTATGTGTGTAAATTAAGCTCATGTAGCTGTTTGTGCAGATCTGAGATCTCCCCCGCTCTTGTGGGTGAGTAGGATTGTTTGTGCATTCTATGTAAACTTCCCAGCTTGGTTTGCATATCGTTTACTGCAGTTTGCGTAGTTTTTTTGTAATGAGAGGCCTGTTTTATAAAATGCCCCCTCATGACCGCCTTGTGTGCACACCATAGGGTTGTGTCTAATACTTCTCCATTATCATTTTGTGTAAAGTAATCGTGGATGGCTTGTTGCGTTTGTGGTGCGTAAGTATGGAGGTTCAGGATATAAGTGTTGAGCCTCCAAATTGGAGATCTATCTATTTCATGCTTCTCCTCTATTTCTAATGTGATGGGAGCGTGGTCGCTCCATGTTATATTTCCTATTTTGGCATTTAACACTCGTGGGATTACTGTTTTGTCAACTAGAAAAAAATCAATTCTCGTGTAGGTATTGTGCGGGTGTGAGAGAAACGTGTAATCTCTTGTGGATGGGTTCTTTAGTCTCCAAATGTCGTATAATTCTTGTATGTGGAACAGTTTTGTAAGTGGGCTAGGGTTGCGTTTATTCGATGTAGATGTGGAATCCATGTTGGGCCACAATGCTACATTGAAATCCCCTACTAGTATTAGAGAGCCTTTTTTGACTTTGATGGCTTTTGCTATCGTCTTCTTGATGTGAGTATATTGTCCTTTGTTAGGGTCGTATACGGTTACCAACGTGTATGGGATATTATTAATTAAACATTGAAATACAATGTATCTTCCATGAGGATCTATAATTTGGTTTGTTTGAGAGAAGGCCACCGAGTCCCTTATTGCGATCGCCACCCCTCCTTTTTTCCTATCCGCCGGCGCCAGAATCACATGTGGGAATCTTTTATGTTTTAATCTACTTGTGTCTTCACAGTTTAAATGAGTCTCCTGTACACACAATATGTCTGCATAATTCCTCAGTGCCTCTTTCCATAAGGGTGACCTCTTGTATGGGGAATTTAGGCCTTTGGCATTTATAGATATGAATTTAATCACCATCTATGAATGATTGCTGAGTTTCTCTGCTTTGTATATTTTATCCCCCTTGTCTTGTGTGAACTGGTGGGGTAGACTATTTTAGTGTCATACTCATTTACCACGTTACTTCTCATAGGGTTGTTTTTCAGAACCTGCTGTGCGTGTTTTGTCTCTCTTCCCATACGTGGGCCTGTAACACATGGTGTCAAGCACATAATCTCATACTCATCCAGGTCACTGGTGCTCACGTCCATTGCTTGTTGAAATTGCTTCTCGCCCCCCTTTTCCACCCCTGTAGATCCGACTGGAAAATACTGCCACTGTGGGTTAAGAAAAAAATAAACACAAACACAAATAACATTTAAACAAAGAACTTTGCTCTCAAGAGCACAGATATAGGGAGCCAGTGCAGGCTGCCTATCACGGGTATCAGGAGCCCAGCAGAAGCCGAACGGACCGGATGTGGCCTGGGCTCTGACATGTGTCCCAAAAATGGACCGGAAGCAGAAAAAGTACCGGGTCCAGAGAAAAGCAGAAAATAAAACCATAAAAAGTAAGAAAAAATGAGAGATCAAAAAGGTTGCATGTAAGATATCAGTATGAAGAAAAAAACAAAACAAAAACAGGAGGTCAGAAAATCCTGGTAGATAATCCATGTCCAAGTCCATATAGCCGTATCCGATGGGGTCCTGCCATAAGTGACCCCCGGCTTCTCAGACCCGGACTCTCCTTCCCTAAAGGGGCTTGCTGCTCTCAACTTGAATAACCAAAAGACGAAACCAAAAAGGCTCCTTTGAAAAGTGTTAACTAGCAGAGTTCCTCTCCAGGTTTCCATGTTCTGTTCCGTGAGGCTAAACCAGTTCCTCGTTGTATGCTGGTCACGCTTGGGACCATTCCTCCAAAATTGGTGGTGGTAGAGGGTTTCTTTCTTGGCCTTCCCTAGCGTTTGAAGGGAGATTCCACTCCTTGCAGAAGCGTAAAGCTTGCTCCGGGTTGTTCACCACATGTTTGCGTCCATCTTTTGTAATTACCAGCTTCACTGGGAACCCCCATTTGTACGGGATATTTTGTTCCCTCAGGATCCCCGTGCATGATGAAAATGCTCTCCTTCGTGCTAGGGTGACAGCCGATAAGTCCGCATATATAGATATATCTTGAAAGCGGTCGGGCAAAGACGGCAGGTTTCGAGCAGCCTCCATTACCTTCTCTTTTATGTGAAAGAAATGGATTCTAACTATAACATCTCTCGGTATCGCTGCTGGGAGATGTTTTGGCCTGGGAAGCCTGTGGGCTCTATCCATAATCAAATCAAGCTGTGTGGTGTCCGGCAACAGGCATGAGAAATAATCAGTAAGAAATTCTTTGAGATCTTCAGTTTTGACCGTTTCTGCAATGCCTCTCAGACGAAAGTTGTTGCGGCGAGATCTGTCTTCCATATCCGCTACATTGAGTTTAAGTGCATCTACCTCTTCATCTATGGACACCACCGAGTCCACCACCTCATTATGCGCAGTGGTCAGCTCCGCCATCTTATCTTCTATGTGGGACGTGCGTTCCTCTATAGCATTAATGTCCCTTTGCATAGATCTAAGCATGTTCTGCATGTCCTTTTTAAAGGTAGACATTATTTCAGACATAAGTTGTCTCATAGTGTGCTCATTTAGTGGTTCTCCAGCAGTAGCTGGTGCAATGCTCTGCCTGTAATCTGTGGGGCTGCTTGTGGCCTGCAGACCTCTTCCAGGAGGGGAAGCCTGGGGCTGGATTTCGTGGTCCTCCCCCTGGTCCCTGTCTGCCTGAGCCATGGGGTTCCTGGGATCAGCTCTTTCATGATCCTCCCTGCTGTGGACAGATGGGCTGCTCCCCATGCGCTTCCCCTCTGCAGTCCCCCGTGGAGTCTCTCCTACATCTCCTTGCATGCGTGGGATGGCTGGATGCTGTGCCTCCATGCCACGCCTGTGCTTTCCAGCGCCATTTTGCGCGCCCTCCGCCGCCGGGTAGAACTGTGTGAGTTTAAGGGGGATTTTCTGGCCCCTGCTTCTGCTGCTGCGTAGTTCTTTCATGGCCCCGCACTCCTGCTGCCTTCCTCTGTCTGTCGGGTCTGGAGCCGCTGCTGTGGTAAGCTGTGTGCCGCTTTATGGGGTCAGTATGCACCGGAGAAGTGCTACTGTGCTTCCTTCTCCATGTGCTCTCATATCACAATTTTTATAAAAAAAAAAAAACAAAACAATAAAACAATTTAGTAACTTTGCAGTTTTAACACTGGCTGCTTTTAGATTCGGATTTCCTGTCTTTTCTTGAAGAGTTTCCAGCAGGCTCATCAGAGGCAGGATTACGATGATAGGTAACAATTTTATACAGCATCCACCAATCACACTAGGTGATGTCACTGCTGACCCTGCTCCCCCTCTCTTCACTATGACCTTTCCAAATACTCACTAGACATATACAGTTGAAACCAGAAACCATTTTACATACACCATCTAAAAAGACACATCTGCATGTTTTTCTCACTATCTGACATGAAATCAGAATAAACCTTTCCCATTTTAGGTCAGTTAGGAACCAAAATTACTTATATTTGCCAAATGCTAGAATGAGAGAGAGAATGTTTTAAGGCATTTTTATTATTTTCTGAAAATTCAAAAGTTTACATACATTAAGGGTACTATTCCTTTACACTAAGTGTACTATGCCTTTAAACAATATGGGACAGCCCATATGATGATGTCATGTCTTTGGAAACTTCTGATAGGTTTATTGGCAACATCTGAGTTAATTAGAGACACACCTACCTATGGATGTATTTTAATGCACATCTGAAACACACTGCTAGTTTGTGTAGCATCATGGGAAAATAAAAAAAAAATCAGCCAAGATCTCAGGAAGAGAATTGTGGACTTGCACAAGTCTGGTTCATCCTTGGGTGCAATTTACAGTTACCTGAAGGTCTGTACAAACAATTATAAGCAAGTACAAACAAGATGGGAATGTCCAGCCATCATACCGCTCGGAAACCAAATGGGTTCTATGAACCAGATATGAACAAGCTTTGATCAGACATGTGCATATGAACCCAAGAGCAAAAGCAAAAGACCTCGTGAAGATGCTGGCGGAAGCTGGTAAGATTGTGTCTTCATCCACAGTGAAACGAGTACTGTATCAACATGGGCTAAAAGGCCACTCTGCCAGGAAGAAGCCATTACTCCAAAAGAAACATAAAAAGCCAGATTAATGTTTGCAAATGCACACAGGAAGTAAGACACTAATTTTTGGAGACATGTCCTGTGGTCTGACTAAACTAAAATTGAACTATTTGACCATAATAACCATTGTTATGTTTGAAGGAAAAAGGAAGAAGTTTTGAAGCCTAAGAACACCATCACAATTGTGAAACATGGGGGTGGCAGCATCATGTTGTGGGGTTGTTTTGTTGCAGGAGGGACTGGTGCACTTCACAAAATAGATGGCATCATGAGGAAAGGAGATTATGTGGCAATACTGAAGCAACATCTCTAGAGATCAGCCAGGAAAGGAACTTAAAACTTTGGCAGAAATGGGTCTTTCAAATGGACAATGAATGAAGCATACTGCCAAACTGGTTACAAAGTGGCTTAAGGATAACAAAGTCAATGTTTTGGAGTGGCCATCACAAAACACTGATCTCAATTCTATTGAAAATGTATAGGCAAACTGAAAAGGCAGGTGCGAGCAAGGTGACCTACAAACATGGCTCAGTTACATCAGTTCTGTGATGAGGAATAAGCCCAAATTCCTAGCAACTATTGTAAGAAGCTTGTGGAAGGATGTCCAATATGTTTCACCTAAGTCATACAGTTTAAGGGCAATGGTACCAAATACTAATGAAATGTATGTAAACATCTGAATTTGCAGAAAGTAATAAAAATGCTTTAAAACATTCTCTCTCTCTCATTATTCTGGCATTTGGCAAATATAAATAATTTTGGTTCCTAATTGACCTAAACAGGAAAGGTTTATTCTGATTTCATGTCAGATAGTGAGAAAAACCTGCAGATGTGTCTTTTTAGATAGTGGATGGAAACTTCTGGTTTCAACTGTATGTAAAAAATAGGGTTACAATACATCTATTGTGGATGTATATATGTGTTGTTTCCTGAAACAAAAGGAAGTTAAAGTCATTGGTCAATTTGAAAATTGACAGAATTTTTTTTTTTTTTTTACTTTTAATACAGATTGTGATATAAAAATAAAAACAACATAATAATAAAAACAAAATATTTAAAAAGTACACATAAAAACAAAAGCCTGATTAAAAAAAGTCAGTCATTTTCTGATGATAACTTGCCTTTAATGACATTTTGGGGACACCCTTATCTCAGATCTCAACACTTATATAAAATAGTTCTTGGAAGATCAATGGAGAACCCTCAGTATCTAACTGACTTTGCTTTATATGTTGTATAATAGATAGGCCAGGGTATTTTTGTTAAAAATAAAAGAAGCTTAACGTACCCCATTCAGCCCCCATTTCAATACCTGCCCAGTTCCCACCAGTCTCTAAATCTTGGTCTCCTCTGAACACCCCGTAAACAAAAAGACGTAGCAAACCACAACGGCCATCCATCTCAGCCAAAGATTGCCTCCACAAATATTTCTTGCCATTTCTGGTGTGTCGAAATTTGACCAGGAAGCAAAGACAAGAGGGGACTGGGTACATTTCTTAAAGGGGGGGTTCATTGAGGTTCACATATTAGTACATTTGTTGTAAGATCAGTCAAGAGTTCAATGATGAAAATGCAAAAACCTTATCTGAGCTCTCATGCAACTCCTTATGACTTAGTTGTGCTGCTAATGTCAATAAAATAAGACCCTACTTATCAATGTGTGCAGAATTATTGGGCAACTAATTTTTTTTTTATTATGCAACTTCTTTGCAATGACAGTCATAAGCCATCCATCCATGGAGTTTATCAGTTTCTCAGTCTATTGATGATCAACTTTTTTGGCAGCATCTACCCCATCTTCCCAGACACTGTCCAGTAAGGTGACTGTTTTCTTTCACAGTAAATCTCCCATTTAAGAAGGGCCTGCAAGTTATTTAATAGGGTTTAGGTCCGATGAGGAATGGGCAGGGTTGTTATTTTTTCAGCTTTAAGGTCTTTACAGAAAGCTGACCAGTGGAGACTTTGATGCTGTGATGGAACATTGTCCTGCTTAATGATCACGGTTTTCCTCAAAAAAGCTGACTTTTTCCTGTACCACTGCTTGAAGAAAGTGTATTCTTAAAACAGCAGGTTTGGGAGTTGATTTTGAGTCCACCTTCAACTCTAAAGGGTCCAACTAGCTTATCTTTAATGATATCAGCTCATAACAGTGTCCCACCTCCAGCTTCCTGAACCCATTATTTATCCAGCCATGGACCATCCATCTGGTCCATCAAGAGTCAGTCTTATCACATAAGTCCATAAACCTTTGAAAACATGCCTTAAGATATTTCTTGGCCAGTCTTGACATTTCCCCTTCTGTGTCTGGCTCAGTAATGGTTGGTTTTAGCCTTCCTTACCTCGGCCGTGTCTGTGCACTGAGCTCCTTCTACTTCTGGGTCTCTAGGGAGGTTGCAGTTTTCATGCTGTACAAAGGGCTAGTAAGACATAGTACAGCGTATTCCCCACTAGGTGGCAGCAGGGTAGTGAAGGAGAGTCAAAGTTACACTTGAACAGAAAGGAAGCTGAAGTACAGCAGAGTAACTCCAGCAGGCAGCTAACAGGCAAACCAACAAGGGGCAATAGAGTAGTCACACAGTCAGGGTCCAGCTGGAAAGTCAAGTCAGTGTAGAGGGATGATTAAAATCAAGTCAGAAAACAACCGAGTCAGAAGAAGATCAGGAATGCAGAGGGAAACACCAACAACAGACAGGAGAGGGAAGTCTGGGACTGGAAAAGACTGACGAACAGGGAGGGTACAGGTCAGGGCACGACAACAAGCAGTCAGATAACCAGGAAATCTCACCAGAGCAAGTCACAGGCTGCAGAGCAAAACTATAACCAGCGCTGGAATGCAGGTTGAGAGACCATATATAGTGTCTCCTGAAAGCAGAATGATGCTGATGGGAGTTAACCAGTTAACCCCCTTACATGACCAGGCAGGGTCGGTGAAACTCTGGAGCACAGAATACCGATCCTGGATCATGACAGTAGTTCTAGAATATGACAGCACTGGAGGATAATGGGTTCCTTGTCACTTTATATTTGATTCTTTTCAGATCTTTGGAGGTAACCTGAGTCTTTTTTCTTAACATATTTTTGACAACCCTGTTGCCTACTTGCAATGAAAAAAAAAAGAAAAATGGTGGTACTGTGATCGCGCCCCAATATCTTAGAAATTTCAAAAGTGCTGCATCTCTGTGTAAGACTTTTACCAATTTTTGACTTTTCAGTTAAATCTCTTTTTTTAGTCCATTTGCATGAGGAAAGCAAGCTGCCTAATAATTCTGCACACTGTGATAAAGCAATTTGTATACTTAGGTCGTACTCTCCTCATTACATAAATACACAACACATGACCTGCTTCATCCAATACACATCCAAGTTTATACAGCTCAGAGTTAGAAAATCTGCATAAAAATGATGATATGGTCATAATTGTCCCTCGACTGATAACTGTGTACAGTGTCAATTACTCTGATGCATTGACGAGATACAATTGATCTGGAGATACAATCCATCTCATTGCCATCAAATTCTGAAAAGCTCTTAGAACTTTTCAGCATTTTCTGAAGTTTAAAATCAAAACTTTTACATTGTCCTTCCTTTAATGGCATTTCAGAAGCTTCAATTAACATGTCAGGAGCGTTCAGTATTGTGCATTAGTGTTAAAGGAAATACTTTAATAAAATGTAAAAACATTATACTTTTATTGTAAATGGTCGATAAAAACTTTTATGAATTCTAATGTTAAAGTGAAAGGATTGCAATCCACGTAGGCCTAGGATTATTTCTGATTTCTGAACTTTGGTAACATGTTTTGAAGGCTTCGAATTTGAAGTGAATTATGACTGATTGACTATTTTACCTATAGTTTAACATTATAAGATTTTCAACTATATTTTACACATACATAATCATTATTGTACCCACCTTTTTTTCTATTTCCTATGTTGCATTACCATATGTCTTAAAGGTTAGTTTTTTACATGAGGGTTTACCTCTACACTTAATAATGTGATTTACATATCACTGTTCTGTAAAATTTCAGCTTTTTACTGTAAGAAGTGTTCGCTGATATCTGTTTATTTTACTGTTTTAAGGCAGTGAAAAAGTGTTGTGCGATGTTCAGCGTTTCACTCGTTGGGTGTCATGGCGTCGTCGGACTCAGTTCACAATGCAAAGTCTGACAAACAGCCTGGGATCACTTAGTTGCACAGCCTCTGATGGGTGTCGGCTGGTTCTGGTTTTACTGCTCTCCATTAGAGCAGGAGTTAATTCCTGCTGGCTTGTGATCAGCTGCTGGGAGCTCAGGCTGCTGATCATCATCTGCCTTCACCCTTTATAAGGATCTGGATGTTGGGACTGAGTGGCAGATATAGCTCTGCTTGCTGGTTCCTGTGATATGGTGATCTACAAGCTGCGGTTTCGCATGGTGTGTGAGTCCTCCAGTTGTGCGTCAATATCCTACCCCTTTTGATATATTCCCCTGTTCACATACTGTACCCCCTTTGTATTTAAGTGCAGTGTGTGCAAGTTTTCGTTTACCCTTTGTCTGTGCCTATTTGTGGGGTTTTGGTTACTGGATTTCCGTCCCTCTGCCAGAATTGGGGGGGGGAGTAGTATCAGGGCTCGGAAAGGAGACAGGGACACACTGGCGGCTCGAACCTGGCTACCATTGTGCCTACCTTCGAGATAAGGGTCAGCGCAGGGGCCGCCGCCTTAGGGTCAGCCTAGGAGCCCCTGTTCCACCTGTATGTACCGCGTGACACCAAGGTCTATGGATGACCGAAATGTTGGATCTATATGCTGACACTATAATAAAACTACATATCATTTTCTGATTGCATCCCTTGGAGTGCTGTTTGTTAATTTTTTCTATACCATTTCAATGTCATCTCAATGTTTATAACTTATTTAGCACCTATGCGCTATTGTTTTACTTCTTTAACTACTTCTGGAATATCCATAGACTATAAACATCTGGACAGTCCACACTTTACCCTGCACCGACGTTCAATGTAGTGGGAGCAGCTACTGTTTCCCTCAAAATAAGATAGGGTCTTTTATTATTTTGTGCTCTGAAAGATGTGCTAGGGCTTATTTTCAGGGGATGTCTTATATTTTATGACAGACAATCCATGCTTATTCTTGAACAAAAAAAAATATAAATTTATTTAAATATAATTCTGCCATCACATTCTGGAACATCAATATTTTGTGTTAATCCTATTACTGGTTCAGATCCACATTTTCTTATCTGATCTGTTGTTCTCACGGTGCAATCCTGTGATGGGTACATACCATATTTACAAAGGTTTAAATTACATGATTAAATTTAATTATTTCTATGTTTTGTAAGTTTACTCCAAAAAGAAAGTAGACACCCCGTAAAAGAATTGCACTTACCAAACCCCAAAGAATTAGAGTTGCCAAGTGAATGGGCTCTCACATACAAATCTGCGTCGCTGTCAGGTTCCTCTGTGTTCTACTGCGGTTGGCTTCCCCTGGTGACTGGAAGCAGTAACACTCGCGCGGACTGATACTGATACCTGATCTATTTATGAGCGCTGCAGTGCAATGCAGCTGGAACAGTGAGGGACCTGACAGACATTTATCTCTATGTGAGAGCCCATCCACCATCGGCAATTGCCAACTGTAATTGTTTGGGGTCTGGTGAGTGCGATATTTTTTCTTTTTTTGGGAAAGGGGTGTCTGATTTTTTTTTTTTGAGATGTCTTTCTTTTGGGGATGCCTGCTTTCTTTAATGAAGAGTCCCCGCTGTATTCTTTAAATTTTTTAGGTGTTTAGACACACCCTTATGGATTCAGAACTAGAGTTTATTTTGAAGTAGGGCTTTATATTTTAAACACAGTTCAAAAAATCTTACCAGTACTTATTTTCGGGATACATATTATTTTTGGGGAAGCAGCATAGTATGAGCTTGTACAGCTTTTTTGGGGAAACAGCATAGCATGAGTTGTACAGTTGTGGGGGAAGGGTTCTGTAACATTTTGTTAGACTTCCCAGAAATGAGATAAGCAGAAGGCTTCAATCAGAAATGAGATAAGCAGAAGACTACAATTCCACTGGGGCTAAAGGCCCCGTCACACTAAGCAACATCGCTAGCAACATCGCTGCTAACGAACAACTTTTGTGACGTTGCTAGCGATGTTGCTGTGTGTGACATCCAGCAACAACCTGGCCCCTGCTGTGAGGTCGTTGGTTGTTGCTGAATGTCCTGGGCCATTTTTTAGTTGTTGCTGTCCCGCTGTGAAGCACAGATCGCTGTGTGTGACAGCGAGACAGCAACAACTAAATGTGCAGGCAGCAGGAGTCGGCTTCTGCGGAGGCTGGTATCCAATGTAAACATCGGGTAACCAAGAAGCCCTGTCCTTGGTTACCCGATATTTACCTTCGATACCAGCCTCCGCCGCTCTCACTGCCTGTGCTGCCGGCTCCTGCTCTGTGCACATGTAGCTAGCTGCAGGACACATCGGGTTAATTAACCTGATGTGTCCTGCAGCTAGGAGAGCAAGGAGCCAGCGCTAAGCATTGTGCGCTGCTCCCTGCTCTGTGCACATTTAGCTGCAGCACACATCAGGTAATTAACCCGATGTGTGCTGTAAGTAGGAGAGCAGGGAGCCAGTGCTAAGCATTGTGCGCTGCTCCCTGCTCTGTGCACATTTAGCTGCAGCATACATCGGGTAATTAACCCGATGTGTGCTGTACTAGGAGAGCAGGGAGCCAGCGCTCAGTGTGCGCTGCTCCCTGCTCTCTGCACGTGTAGCTCCGTGCAGTGGTAACCAAGGTAAATATCGGGTTGGTTACCGATATTTACCTTAGTTACCAAGCGCAGCATCTTCCACGCGGCGCTGGGGGCTGGTCACTGGTTGCTGGTGAGCTCACCAGCAACTCGTGTAGCCACGCTCCAGCGATCCCTGCCAGGTCAGGTTGCTGGTGGGATCGCTGGAGCGTCGCAGTGTGACATCTCACCAGCAACCTCCTAGCAACTTACCAGCGATCCCTATCGTTGTTGGGATCGCTGGTAAGTTGCTTAGTGTGACGGTACCTTAATACACCAGCTCCTGTTGAAGAGGAAATCAGCAATAAAAAAAGTATTAATATGTTAAAATTCTCCCAAAAGGTCTTTTAAGACAATATGTGGGGCACAGTGTGTAAAATAAATTAAATAAATAAATCTAAATAGTAAAAATGAAAAAGCATAATTAAAAAAAAGTGTAGATTGCCATTTCTAGCCTAGTCCTATCAAAGAAAATATACCCAACATATAAAAATAACATCTGAAAATGGGAACAAAATTTAAAATATTTTATCAGTTATCTGTTGTCCTGAATAATAAAATATATGAAAAATATGTGAAAAATAAAAATGTATTTCTTATTTTTATTTTTAATTTCCCCATGATATCAACAAAAAAACATAAAATATATTAAGCTCCATGTATTGTGAAAAAAAGAGGCAAAAATAATTTGAATATGGAAATTATTATTATTTAATATTATAGCGCCATTTATTCCATGGCACTTTACATGTGAAAAAGGGTAAACATAGTAGGGACAAGTATAATAATCATAAACAAAACAAGGCCCGGACTGGTAAAGGAGGAGCGAAGACTATTGCTTGCGAGGGCTCACAGTCTACAAGGGATGGGTGAGGATACAGTAGGTGAGGGTAGAGATGGTCATGAGGCGCTATATCAGACTGAGGGTTACGGCAGGTTGTAGGCTTATTGGAAGAGTTGGGTCTTCAGGTTCCTTTTGAAGCTTGAAAAGGTAGGCGAGACTCTGGTATGTTGTGGCAGAGCATTTCAGGGTATGGGGGATGCACAAGAGAAATCTTGGCTGCGATGATGGGAAGAAGAGATAAGAGGGGGGTAGAGGAGGAGATCTTGTGAGGATCGGACGTTCCCTGCAGGTAAGTAAAGACTAGGTCACAGATGTAGGGAGGAGACAGGGTATGGATGGCTTTGTAGGTCATGGTTAGGGTTTTGAACTGGAGTCAATGGGCAATGGGAAGCTAGTGAAGGGATTGGCAAAGAGGAGTGGTTGGGGAGTAGTGAGGGAACAAGTGGATTAGTCGGACAGCATAATTTAGAATAGATTGTAGGGGTGCGAGACTGTTAGAATGGAGATTGCAACAGTCCAAGCGGGAGATAAGGGCATGCACTAGGGTTTTTACAGCTTCTTGGGAAAGGAATGTACAAATCCATGAAATATTTTTGAGTTAAAAGTGCCAGAAGGTGAAGAGGGCTTGGATGTGTAGCTTGAAGGAGAGGGCAGAGTCTAGAGTTACTCCCAGGTAGTGAGCACGTGGGAATGTGGAAAGTGAGCAGCCATTGACATTGATGGATAGGTTGGGGGCATTGAGTGAGGAGGAGGAAAGATAATGAATTCTGTTTTGTCCATGTTCAGTTTTAGAAATCGAGCAGAGGAAAAGGATGATATAGCAGACAGACATTGTGGGATTGTGGTTAGTAAGGAGGTGATGTCAGGTCCAGAGAGGTAGATCTGCGTATCATCAGCATAGAGTTAATACTGAAAGCCATGGGACTCTATAGCTGGTGTCACACATAACGACAACGACAACGACGTCGCTGCAATATCACCATATTCTGTGACGTTGCAACGACCTCAACAGCGACGTCGCTGTGTGTGACACATAACAACGATCAGACCCCTGCTGCGAAATCGTTGCTCGCTCCTGAATGCTCCAGGTTATTTTTTGATCGCTGCTATCCCGCTGCGCCATGCTGATAAGCTGATAATCCTTGTGTTTGACACCGCAGCAGGGACGCTACGCTAAGTCTGAAACCACACATCGACCGTCGACGTCGCTATGATCGCTGCTCCGTCGCTGCTTTTTATTACATGTTTGACAGCTTACTAACGATCATCTATGGTCGCTGCTACGTCACAGAATATGGCGACGTTGCAGCGACGTCGTTGTCGTTGTCGTTATGTGTGACCCCAGCTTATGGTCTGTCCCTGGCCGAAGGTGTAGATAGAGAACAGCAGGGGTCCTAAAACTGAACCTTGGGGGACACCGACAGATAGGGGGCAAGATAAGGAAATAGTGTGAGAGTGGGAGACACTGAAAGTTCGGTTGGTTAAGTATGAGGAGATCCAAGATAGCACCAAGTCTGTGATGCCCAGAGATGAGAAAATTTGTAGAAGAAGAGAATGGTCTACTGTGTCAAAGGCAGAGGACAGGTCCAGGAGGAGTAGGACAGAGTAGTGTCGCTTGGCTTTGGTGGTTAATAGGTCATTGGTGACTTTATTTATTGCAGTTTCAGTGGAATGATGCAGTCGGAAGCCAGATTGTAACCAGTCAAAGAGGGAGCAGGAAGAGAGGTATGAGGTCAGTATAAGATGGACATGCTGTTCCAGGAGTTTTTAGGCATAGGGGAGAAGTAATATGGGGTGATAGTTTGACACACAGGAGGGGTCAAGGGAGGGCTTTTTGAGGATGGGTGTCATGGAGGAATGTTTAAAGCATGAAGAGAATACACCAGTTGTTATAAGTTGAAGAGATGGGTTAGGGCTGGGATGAAGATTGTGCTGAGAATGGGGATGAGGTGGGATGGGAGTGGGTCAAGCGGAAGGGTGGTGAGATGTAATCTTGAGAGTAGAGTGGAAAGATAATCATCTGTCATGGTGGAGAAGCTGGATTTGGAGGAAGAGGGCTGTAGTGTTTGTGGGCCAAAGCTTACTCTGATATTGTCAATCTTCTGCTTGAAGAAAGAGACAAAGTCTTCAGCTGAGAGGAGAGGAGAGGGAGGAGGTGCCGGGGGATGGAGGAAAGAGTTGAAAGTGTTGAACAGTTGTTTAGGGTTGTGAGAAAGAGAGTATATGAGGGATGAGAAGTTGTTTTGTTTTGCAGCAGTGAGTGCAGACTTGAAAATGGTGAGGGACTGTTCCATCTGCGCTCAGTGATTGTGAAAGCCCGTCTAAATTTTTTAATCTTTCTCATGTGCCAGGGTTGCCTGTTGATTGTGCGAGTTTTGGTATACGTGAGGGGGCAGCCGAATGAGAACAATGTTTGGAGCTTTTAAGAATGCATGTACGATAAAACTTGAATATAGCCAGGTTATGAACTGGTTAAAGATCGGACCTTTTTTTTCCTTCTTAGCTTGTATAACTATTTTATATTTTTATATCAAGACAGCTATTTTTTTTGTTGTTGGAAGAGTTATACTTTTTATATGAGTCATTCTGGGACAAGTATTAATTTTAATTAAGATTTATTAACAAAGTGTATTGTGTAGTATGAAAAATATGTAGTAAAGATTAAAAATGATAAATTGCAGCAGGAGATGAGTGAGCTGATTTTGTGGGGGGCAGTGACCTGAGCTTTTATTATGTACATGACAGTGATGCCATCAAATGAATAGAATACAAGAGACTGCAAAAAGACAGATCAGATCTTTTCTCCATTTGATTTGATTTTCCTTTGCATCATTTTATTTTTCACTATTGACATTCTTGCCTTACCTTAATACCGATGGCGATTAGCATTTTTTGTAAATAGCACTTTCACCTCATTTTAATGATACTGACCTCCAAAATATGATCCATCAGTCAGTTTCATTTCCCTGCTGGATCTAGTAATGACACCGGCCACACCATGCTGAATAAAATACATCTTCTTCCCAACTGCCCCTTCACGGATTATATAATCTCCAGGCTGGAAAACCTCAAACCTCAATTTGCTGAGCATGGCTGTGACAAAGTTCGGGTCTGCATTAGCAAATAGAGGCATAGTGGCCACTAGTTTCCGACAGTTGAAATTTACTATTTCCTAAAATAGAACAGAAAAGAAAAACAAAATATACAGTGAAAATAGAATACATACCATCAACTAATTATAATATATTTAGTAACAATTGTACAATATGTGGCCAGTGTTTATTCTCCCATGCATCCAACCATAGCCACTACAAAATTGTTAATACTTCATTTGATGGAATATTACTTTCTGAATGCAATCACATAATACTACAATGATGAGCAAAAGGGTAACAATGTTTTGAACTTTTGACTTTCAGGCTCCATATCTCACCATCCACAACAACTTTGAGCGTGAGAATATCTTCACTTTATAGACAATTATCTTGGCTATCTTATACATAAATTTGACTAGCAACTATTTAGCATATGTTTAGTTATACAGATTCTTGTCATGTCACTGCATTGTTACTATTTTATCCCTGGTGGTGGAAAAATATTTTCCTCCTTAATACTACAAATTACAACCTGTTCTCACATTCCCTAATTGCTCAGTGTGTTATTGCCAAGCGAAAGGTCACTGGTTTGAATTAAATCATGAAGATTTCTCAAGAAAAGGGAAACAGCATCATCCAGCTCATCGATAACGGTCTTTTTCGGCCAAGACAATTGCCAAAATGAATCGTGAGAGTGCAATGACAGTTGGAAGATGTTACAGCCAGAGCAACAATGACCGTTACAGCTGAGATGGGGGTGTAGATCCACTGGACCACGGAGCCGAGGCTTAGATGGGCATGACTAAGTTTCTATTTGGTGTTCTCTAGAGCCTCTGTGGTGAGGTTAGGTTTGCTCTGCATGTAGCCGCCAGGTGCAGACAAGGTCACAGGTCGAGTGCAGGTACAGAGCAGCTGGTACAGGTTCTGATGCAGATAAGGTCACATGTCGGGTGCAAGTACAGGACAGCTGATATAGGCAGGACTGGTACAGGTTCTGGAGCTGACAAGGTCACAGGTTGGGTGCAGGTATAGGACTGCTGGTACTGGAACAAAGACAGGATGGGTACTGGTGCTCAGGCTGGCTGGTTACTGGTACACAGGCAAGAAGGGTACTGGAACACAGGCAGTAAGGGTACTGGAACACAGGCAAGAAGGGTACTGGAACACAGGCAGGAAGGGTACTGGAACACAGGCAAGAAGGGTACTGGAACACAGGCAGGAAGGGCACTGGAACACAGGCAGGAAGGGCACTGGAACACAGGCAGGAAGGGCACTGGAACACAGGCAGGAAGGGTACTGGAACACAGGCAGGAAGGGTACTGGAACACAGGCAGGAAGGGCACTGGAACACAGGCAGGAAGGGTACTGGAACACAGGCAGGAAGGGCACTGGAACACAGGCAGGAAGGGCACTGGAACACAGGCAGGAAGGGTACTGGAACACAGGCAAGAAGGGTACTGGAACACAGGCAGGAAGGGTACTGGAACACAGGCAGGAAGGGTACTGGAACACAGGCAGGAAGGGCACTGGAACACAGGCAGGAAGGGTACTGGAACACAGGCAGTAAGGATACTGGAACACAGGCAAGAAGGGTACTGGAACACAGGCAGGAAGGGTACTGGAACACAGGCAGGAAGGGCACTGGAACACAGGCAGGAAGGGCACTGGAACACAGGCAGGAAGGGTACTGGAACACAGGCAGGAAGGGCACTGGAACACAGGCAGGAAGGGTACTGGAACACAGGCAGGAATGGCACTGGAACACAGGCAGGATAGTTACTGGAACACAGGAAGCTTGAGCATTGGAACACAGGCAGGAAGGGTACTGGAACACAGGCAAGAAGGGTACTGGAACACAGGCAGGAAGGGCACTGGAACAAAGGCAGGAAGGGCACTGGAACACAGGCAGGAAGGGCACTGGAACACAGGCAGGAAGGGTACTGGAACACAGGCAGGAAGGGCACTGGAACACAGGCAGGAAGGGTACTGGAACACAGGCAGGAATGGCACTGGAACACAGGCAGGATAGTTACTGGAACACAGGAAGCTTGAGCATTGGAACACAGGCAGGAAGGGTACTGGAACACAAGCAGGATGGGTACTACAACACAGGTAGGACGGGACCTGACAACAAACAAAACAGGTAGTAGACACACTAGACACTAGATTAACATTGCTCAGGCATCTCCCTGACAATAGATAATTTTTTGATGATGAGACATATTTTGGCAACATTAATGTAAAATGTTTAGAATGCACTGTGAAATCTACTGTTATAGCCACAGGCCCTATAGGATGTGTGAAATCTATAAAATGATGGATAAGCTAATTGCGAATAATCGTATTTTATGTGGTCAGACAGATTTGTGATGAGCCATTCCTTTTCGGATGTCGCTGTGTAAGAGAATGGGCACATCACACTGACTTCAAAGCATATTGTGTCATGTCTCCGCACTATGACGGTATTAGCAATATTCATGAAGGAGGATATTGAATTTGAATGTCACCCCAAGCGAGTTATTGCTCATTAAGCGAAGCTAAATACAGTATTTAATAATGCAACAGCTCAATTTTGTTATTTTTAGCGCTGTCAGAAATGTGTTTTATGGGAGGAAATATATTTAGCAAAGATGAAAGGCAACCTTACAAGAGTTGTAGCACAAAATGGGCTACTGGGGATGCTACATACACATGACCATTTAACCCCTACCAAGGTGACGCATTATATGAGCACAATGTAAAAAAAAACACAAAAAAACCCAAATGGGCCATTGCAACATCCTGTTCTCATCACCTTTTTTAATGGTGATGCTTTCGATTATTTTTAGGTGGCCATAAATCCACAACATGAACAGTTTACCTCTAAAAAAATTAGTTTGAAACCTAAAAACCTGCTGTTAAAGTCAATCTAACACCAAATTTCGCAATACAAACTGCATACAGAATTAGAGCTCTTAGACCACATGACCCTGGTGTACTTACTTTGAAAATCCAAGTCAGAATTGCTATATAATCCTGAGAATTACTGAGCATTTTATTAATTCTGTTCTAATTGGATATAGTTTTAATGGCAGGTGGAAAAAAACTTTCATAAAGGATTATACAGCCATTTTTACATGAATAATTTTCATAGTAAGTACATCAGCCTCATGAGATCTAAAAGATCGTATCATATGTTGTTTGCATTGTAAAATCTGAGGACTGTTTTCTTTTCATTTTAAGCAGCAATGTGTAATGATATCCCTCTACAAATTATTTATTTAAAAAATGCAGGAAAAAAGCACCACCAATTCACATGCTGCAGATTATTTTCTGCACCATATCTGCAAGTATCAATTATGCAACATGAGCACAGCACTTCAGAATTCTCATTGAGTTTGCTGGCATAAGAATAGACATGCAGATTTGGGCCACTATGTGCACGAAATCTGCATAAAAAATATACCATGTGCACACTTTAGAGTGGCCTTTTATTGTGGCCAGCCTAAGGCACACCTGTGCAATAATCATGGCGTCTAATCAGCCTCTTGATATGTCACACCTGTGAGGAGGATGGATTATCTCCACAAAGGAGAAGTGCTCACTAATACAGATTTAGGCTATGTCCGCACGCTGCATTCTGGTTTGACAACAAAACTGCCCCCTCTGGCAGACTCTTGACAAATGTAAACACTGCATCTTACAAAAAAAAACGCGGTAACAACGCATGCGTTTTCGATGCGTTTTCACTGCATTTGGGACAGTGCGTTTTTAAAGGAGAAATAAAATATGATAGGATATAATTTGATAAATAGCTAGAATACATAGATAGATAGAAAATAGATAGCATGACTGGCTGCTGATAGCAGACAGAGACAGACCCATGCCATGAGAATGAACTCGTGTGAACCTCTGAGGTCAGTGCCAGGACACAGGCAGTAGTGCGGGGCCCGAAGTTGTGATATCAGAGTTTCACCCAAGTTCACTGTCATCGAGCTGCTCTGTCTCTGTGTGCTGTCATGAACTTGGGTGAACCTCTGACGTCAGTGCTGCAACACAGGCAGTAGTGATGTCAGAGCTTCACCCGAGTTCTTTCTCATCATGCGGCTCTGTCTCTGTGTCACAGCCTGATTTGTGGTCACAGGTGAAGGACTCACCTGTGACCGCAAATCACCTGAGTTACATTCTGCTAATCGTGCTCCTCACTTCAGTCACTAGGGCGACTTGCTGTCACAGTTGGAGGATCTAGCGGTGGCCGCGGGTAACCTGAGTGACGTCACAGCTGAGTGCGACTCACTTCAGTTGCTGCGTGGAGCTCACAGCGAGAAGTCGTGCTCTATGGCCGCTCGCTGTGACCTTTCGATGTAGCAGAGCTGGAAGTGTCGTGGGACCTTGCGTGGATTACATTAGACCTGGAGGGGTGTTTGGGGGTTAATAAAGTGGTGAAAGAGGGTGTTTTTTTTGTCTTTTATTCCAAATAAAGGATTTTTTGGGTGTATGTGTTTATTTACTTTCACTTACAGATTAATCATGGAGGGTGTCTCAGATGTCTGCCATAATTAACCTAGGACTTAGTGGCAGTTATACCTGCCATTAACTCCTTATTACTCCGATTGCCACCGCACCAGGGTAATCGGGATGAGCAGGGTAAGGTCCCGGGACTGTCACGTCTAATGGATGTGGTAATTCTGGGCAGTTGCTGGTTGATATTTTTAGGCTGCGGGGGCAGCCTAAAAACAATAGGCCTCCCCAGTCTGAGAATACCAGCCAGAAGCTGTGAGGCTTTATCCTGGCTGGGTATCAATTGGGGAGGAGACCGCATGTCGTGTTTTTTTTTAAATTGTTTATTTATATATTTTACTACACAATATACTGTAGACCTGCTTACCAGCAGCTGTGATTGGTTGCAGTGAGAAAGCTGTCACTCAGCGTGGGGGTGCGTGTGACTGCAACCAATCATAGGCACCGGTGGGAGTGAGAAGAAGTGAATGTGAGATGAGCCTAATGAGGGCCCGGCATTTTCACAAGCAGGAGACACCTCGGGAGCAGTGTTACAGTCGCGCCGGTGATTGGTGAGTATCAAGAAGGGAGAGGGGAAGGAGAGGGAGGGACTAAGACCAACAGAGAGAGACCGAGACTGAGAGATCTGCGTTTTTGTTGACAAGAACAGATGCAAAATGCAACCAAAATGCAGTGCAAACGCACAGCTAAACATTTTGGTTGCGTTTTGACACACTTCATTCATCTCAATGGGTGGAAAATGTTCACAAAACGCAATGAAGAAGTGACATGCTGCTTTTCTTTACGCAACGATTTTGAAAAATATTTGTCAAACAAAACGTTGCCTAAAAAAAAAGCAACGTGCGGATGGAAATTCTGACTTCTCATTGACTTTGCTGGGGAACCAAAACACATGCATTTTGTCATTGCCATGGTGCAGGTTAAAACGCAACCAAACCACAAGAAAAAACGCAACGTGTGCACAAAGCCTTAGACAAATTTGTGAACAATATTTAGAAAAAGTCTTGAATCTGAGTTCAGCTCATGAAAAATGGAAATAAAAACAAAAGTGTTGTGTTATATTTTTGTTCAGCATAATTCCACATCTCAAATAGTGGACTCAGGTCTGGGATTCACATTTTACAAATGATTTTGAAAAGCTTGAGAAGATTCAGTGGAAGGTCAATAAGAATTTTACTGCCTTAGCAACATGACCCATGCATGTCCGGCACTTGTGCACACTGCATTTATAGAGGGAGCTCAGGCGCTAAACCCAATCTATACAGCTGGTTGTACTGTACAACCAGCATTTTAGTTAAATGAATGCAATTGACATCAGCTTGAATCACAGTGGCTTATCCTCTTGGATGCTTTGGTCAACAGTGGCATACCTAGAATCCAATGGACCCCGATGCAAAATTTGAATCAGAGCCCCTGTCTGCATGTTAGTCACATGTTTGGACCCTTGTTGCATTTTAAATCCTAAAAATACATATGTATTGCCCTCCCTTCCCATAATGTAATAATGTTTCCCATCCTATATTAATGCCACCTATCCTGGGTCCCTTTCTGGTAAAATGTCCTCCATCCTGGGCCCCTTCCAGTAATAATGTCCAACATCCTGTGCCCTCTCCAGTAAGAATGTTTCCTATCCTGGGCCCTGTCCAGGAATACTGTCCAACATCCTATGCCACTTCCAGTAATAATGCCAAACATCCTACACCACTTCCGGAAATAATGCCCCTCATCATGGTGTAATGTCTCCATCCTGGCCTCTTTTATTAATATATTTACTTCATCATGGCCTCTTCTGGTAATAAAGTCTCCCATCTCTGGCCCCTTCCAATTATAATGTCCCCCATCCTGGTGTAATGTATCCAGGTACGTCTCTGTTCCGCAATACGTATCAGCTAAATGCTCGTCCTCGGACACACATCCAGCTGTAATAGGCACTGGCGAGACCCCTCATGCATGGGCCCAGTTGTTGGTTGCACCCTCTGCGAATGCAATCATTACACTCCTGTTGGTCAATAGCAAAATCAACATTTTTTTCAGTTGGTAATTAGGTGGGTTGCTCCTTCCATTGCCCATAGCCAATTATTGTTATACCAGTCATGACAGCCAGAGGCCTACATTAAGGAAAAGATAGCTCCGAAGAAGTCCAGCCTCTGCAGCATTACAGTATATTGTATAAGTGATCAAATGATCACAGATTCAAATAAAGAATAATAAAAAAATCTAAAAAATATTTTTAAATACTTTTAAACCAATACAACATATCATATTTCAAATGACACCCTTTTCCTAAAAGCATATATATGGTTTCACCATGTGAGTCATAGTTTGATCTAATAAAATATACCTATACCATATGGTGAACGTCAAAATGAAAAAAGGAAAAAAAAAGATCACTTCATTTGCCAAACAAAATGGAATAAAAATAGTCATATGGACCCCAAAATATTTCCAATATAGGATACAGCTCAAACCACTAAAGGTTAAGATCTGACACATCATAGCTGTACTGACTCATAAAACAAAGCTGCTGTGTGTCAATGATATTGGAAAGTAAACTCTGTAAAACCAAAACCTAAAATCAACTTTTTCAGCACATTACAGCACATTATATAGTGATATGAATGGTATCCTTCAAAACTAAAACTATTCTTCAAAAAATACAAGCCCACATACCGGTAAGTTGATGAAACAATAAAAAAACTCTTGAAAGGTGAGAAGGAAAAAATTAAAACTGGAAAACACGAACACGAAAATTGGCTGTGTCTCCGGAGAGGTCCAAGAGTTTAGGAAAATTGGTCTTGTTCTGGTTGAAAAAAATGACACCTCACTGGTGACCCGATTTATTCTATGGTCATACGAGTCGCTGAAGTTTTTAAACCAGTGGACTTTGTAAAATGTGGTCATCAGACAGCAGGAGAAAAACAGGTTTAAATACCGTGCCAAACCACAGGAGTCCAGATGGTGTTAGTAAAATTCTTCCCTTTATTTTCATAGGTCTTCGCGTTTCGAGGACATGTCCGTCCTCTTCCTCAGGACAATGTACGTTTCCTCTCATTCTTCCACTGCAAATATTGACTTACAAATACTGAGGTAATATACTGACCAAATACTCAACGTAGAGACCAATTCAATAAGGCTACATGCACACGTTGATTATTTGGGGAGTTTTTTAGCTCAGCACTTGTAGCCAAGACGATGAGTGGATAATAAATGCAGAAGTTGTGCCGTGTTTCTAGTATACTTTTCCTCTGACTGTCCCACTCCTATTATTGACTTACAAATACTGCGGTAACATACTGACCAAATACTGAATGTGTGCACCTGGCTTTAGGGACTGACTCATTAAGGCCTCGTGCACACGTTGAGTATTTGGTGAGTTGTTACCTCAGTATCTGTAGGGCCACGTGCACATGTTGAGTATTTGGTGAGTGTTTACCTCAGTATCTGTAGTGCCATGTGCACACATTGAGTATTTGGTGAGTTGTTACCTCAGTATCTGTAGGGCCAAGTGCACATGTTGAGTATTTGGTGAGTTGTTACCTCAGTATCTGTAGGGCCACGTGCACATGTTAAGTATTTGGTGAGTGTTTACCTCAGTATCTGTAGGGCCATGTGCACATGTTGAGTATTTGGTTAGTTGTTACCTCAGTATCTGTAGGGCCACATGCACATGTTGAGTATTTGGTGAGTGGTGACCTCAGTATCTGTAGGGCCACGTGCACATGTTGAGTATTTGGTGAGTGTTTACCTCAGTATCGGTAGGGCCATGTGCACACGTTGAGTATTTGGTTAGTTGTTACCACAGTATCTGTAGGGCCACATGCACATGTTGAGTATTTGGTGAGTGGTGACCTCAGTATCTGTAGGGCCACGTGCACATGTTGAGTATTTGGTGAGTGTTTACCTCAGTATCGGTAGGGCCATGTGCACACGTTGAGTATTTGGTTAGTTGTTACCTCAGTATCTGTAGGGCCACATGCACATGTTGAGTATTTGGTGAGTGGTGACCTCAGTATCTGTAGGGCCACGTGCACATGTTGAGTATTTGGTGAGTGTTTACCTCAGTATCGGTAGGGCCATGTGCACACGTTGAGTATTTGGTGAGATTTTTCCCTCAGTATTTGTAACCACAACCAGGAGTGGAACAATCAGAGGAAAAGTATAAAAGAAACACGGGCACCACTTCTGTATTATTTACTCACTCCTGATTTTGGCTACAAATACTGAGGTAAAAAAACGCACCAAACACTGAATGTGAATGAAGCTCAAAGAATAGTGTGACCTGAAGGTTTTACTGCCGATGGTGCAGGCAGACCATTCTGTCAGTTTACGCTGTTGGACTACCATTAAAAAAGAATGAGATGGTTCTGCAGGGATAAATTATAACATTTTCAACCAATGTTACCACACATGTCAACATAAAAAAATGGTTGTAACTGTCAGGATTCACACTAGATGATAAAACTGCACGCAGTCCATATTCCGACATATTGACATGTCTCTCCATATGTGAACAGAGGTGGATCATTGAAGTGCTGCAGGCGCCGTCGATGCACTGTCAAGTGTTACAGTCTGGAGGAGTGAGATGAATTTAAAGGACTGCAAAACGAAACCGAGATGCTGCGAATCCTATCTCTTTCATTATTTGTGCTCATCATCACCTATCAGGAGCTTGTCTCAGATCCAAACTCCCAGGGAACGTTACCAAAAGGATACAAATTGTATTCATGTTACTGGTATATCTTCAAATGGAACAATCAGCAAGCCTGTCTCTGCCGATTATAGGATGTGTCTCCAAAAATGTTTAATGTTTAATACTTCCCTTATACTTCTTAAAGCACACAATGCATACACAACAGTTCAAGTTGTGCTTAGTAAGGTCCCATGCGCACACTGCAGTTTTTGATGCTTTTTTGGTGCATTTTGTGGTGACCTTTTAGTCACCACAAACTGCACACTTTTCCTTTCCCAGCAAAGTCTATGAGATTTCAGATTTGCTGCGCGCACATTGCTCGGGGGGGGGCTGCAGTGCTCACTTCCTGTTGATTGCTGATTTGGTCTGAAGGTGGGGGGGACAGAAGCCAGCACGGATTGGATGCAGGGCTCACAAGAGATCACAGCATCACTTGAGTCCTACATTACTGATATTGCTGGGACCTGTCAAGATTGTCTCCCTATTTTTAGAGACTTGTGACAGGTTTTTGACTGGAGCCTCTATTTATCATGCAGACTCCTTATTTAAACGTAGTATCCTTTATGAGTTAATGTCAGTTTTGTTGCCAGTGTGAAGCCCCGCAAGTGTGGTGTCGGTGCGTTACCTGCAGGGACTCCACGTGGATGGGACAGTCTGGTCACAGGTAGGGAACCTTCTTTCTTTGATTGTCGTGACGCCACTCTCAGTATTGCGGTCAGCGGGGACCGCCACTGCAGATTAAGGGATGCCTGGGGCTGATGGTGGGTGCAGTCAGTATATTAGCCCCCTGAGAGTGAGGCAAGCCCCAGGCCCCGGTGTATGTGTGTGGGACCACAGGTCGCAGAATGACTCAAACACAGTCCAAGAAGTCTTTCAACGTGTTTACTCACTGTTTGGAGGTCACGGTGAGATGCCCGGGCGACACTGTGATAACCAGGTTGAACCAGGAATTCCAGGAGGCCGTTCTGAGGGTAGCTGTCCACTCGCCTTCCTTGCACTCTTTCTGTTTTAGGAGGATCCTTTGCTTGAAGCGTGGTAGGACCCCTCCAGGGAAGCTGTTACCACCCTGCTCCCCTCTCTCTGGCTCGTCTGCCGGCAGCGTGGCCTTGGTGGGATGGCTTCTGGCCCTGTCCCCTTATGGGCCTGGTGATTGCTGCTTGGCTCAAGCTCTGTGTAGTCGTGGTGAGGGCATGAAGTACCCCCCCCACCTGTAGGTTAAGCAGCTCTGGATGATCTGCTGCCTGTACTGGGGACCTAGTTCCCCTTGTGTGCTCGGATACCGGGATCTCCGTACTCAGCCACCCTTCTCTCTGGATGATTTTCAGGCCGACCCACGGTACTCCTTTCTCCCCCGCTTTCAGCTACTGCACTCCTCAGGACCTGTCTGACACGAGAGCTCCTCTGCTCCCTTCCACACACTTCAACTTCTTCCTCCAGACTCCCCTCTTCCTCTCTCTCTCTGCCCTGCTTCCTAGCAACCAGCCCCTGAACACACCCCCAGCTGGGAATTGAAAGTTAACCCCTTCTGGCTACCCAAGGGTCCCCTCTGGTAATGTGGGAGGCCTGGTCACTATATGTTTGTGTGTGCACCTCATCCTGGCCTTTGGAGATTACCTGGAAGCATTGCTCCCGCATGGGTGCAATACTCTGTGGTGCCTGACCAGGTCAGGGGCGCCACATTCCCCCTTAGTTATCATCAGCACGTCCTCGGGCTGCAAAGACAAGAGAAAGAAAAAAAAGGTAAATACAAACTTTTCCCACATAGGGGCAATTATTTACATTTAAACATGCCAGGTACCATTCCACTACCAACCACCCACATGTCCGAACCCCACCCAAAAAACCTCCAGGAGGTAGGTCGCCGGTCCTTTTGGTGACCAGGGCTGGGCCATCACATTCCCCAGACCTTTCCTCCAATCTTCCTCTCCTGAGGAGAGTGGTGTAAGGTAGGCCCCATAAACAGGCGTACCCGCTTCCGAGTGTTGGAGGGCAGGCCCCATAAACAGGCGTGCCCCCTTGTTGGTGCAGAGCCATGCCCCTCAACAGGCAGACTCTGTGGTTGATACCAAGAAGGCAACTTTTTACAATGCAAAGTTTGTGGTTAAAGCCAGTTCATAACCAGTGGTCTAACATTTTAAGGAGGTCTCACAATAGTCCTTGTGGGCACATTTCGCTTAAACGTTACTTAACTATAAACAGGTTAAACATTACCTTTCATACCGTCACTTTGAACTAAACTGTACTTTCTCTATAGCGTAATGGGAGCTGACCAAAGTTGCTGCGGGTTGACCTACGCAGTACTATACTGTCATCTGTCTGAGGTTGTGTCCTCCCACCCGATGTATGTGTCTCGATGTGAATAATAGGTGTACTAGGTATTGATACCAGTGCATGGTCTTCTGCTTCAGCTACATTTGGCTCTTCCAGGTTCTGAACAGGTTCTTCTGGGTCTCTTACTTCTCCAGATTGAGGGAATGTAATAACCGGAATAACTACTGCTCCATTGTATTGAGGCCAACTTGCTGGAAAATCTCCAAGTACAGTATGGATCATCTTTTCTTTTGGTTCTTGAACTGGCAAAGGGTTGGGAATTTCTTCAGGGATTCTTAGTTGTTCAGGACATTTCTTTAAGCGATCTCTAGAAACGACAGCTGTTGTTTTTCCTCCATCTTTGCTGATAAGGCATGTCTTTTCATTGCTAAGCGTCGATGGTAACACAGTATAGGGTTCTTCTTCCCAGTGATTGTCAAGTTTATGACGTCTTCTCTTTCTTTTGAGAACTATATCTCCTGGCATCAAAGGAACAGCAGGTGCTTTTCGATTGTAGGCCTTTTCTTGTTTCTCACGCTGCTGAGTCAGGCTTCGCTCCACACACTCTTGTACTTTCTTGTATTGGGCTTGGCGGTTGGAATCCCAATCAGCACCTTGTAGATGGTCTTCAGGGGTCTCAACTCCCATTTCCAGATCTACTGGCAATCTCCCTCGTCTGGCCCTCATCAGGTATGCCGGTGTGCAGTTCGTGAAACTCACAGGGATGTTGTTATACATGTCCACTAGATCGGGCAGTTTTTCCGGCCACTGACTTCGTTCTTCTAGTGGGAGCGTCTTCAGAAGGTCGAGAATGATGTGGTTCATCTTCTCACACATGCCATTGGTCTGAGGATGGTAAGGCGTAGTACGGATCTTCTGGCAGCCGTATAGGTTACAAAACTCCTTAAACACTTCAGCTTCAAAGGCTGGTCCT
This sequence comes from Anomaloglossus baeobatrachus, assembly GCF_048569485.1. Classification (NCBI taxonomy): domain Eukaryota; kingdom Metazoa; phylum Chordata; class Amphibia; order Anura; family Aromobatidae; genus Anomaloglossus; species Anomaloglossus baeobatrachus. The sequence goes on along the minus strand of NC_134353.1, from coordinate 891,076,856 downwards.
TGGTCAGTGAGCACTTGATCTGGATAGCCATGTGGTCGACAGAAGTGTGTCTGGAAAGCTTTGGCTGCAGTTTGACCTGTCAAGTCCTTGACTGGTACTACCACCAGGAATCTGGAGTAGTGGTCAACCATAGTGAGAGCGTAGTTGTAGCCTTGTCTGCTGGGTGCCAACTTTACATGGTCCAGGGCCACGATCTCCAGGGGCCGTTTAGTTTGGATTGGCTGGAGTGGTGCTCTCTGGCTGTGCTGGTCTTTTCTTCTAAGATTGCAGGGCCCGCAGTTTCGACACCACTTCTCTAGGGCAGATCTCATGCCCACCCAGTAGAATCTTACTTTAAGTAGGGCCTCCAGTTTCTTCCAACCAAAGTGGCCTGCACCATTGTGATAGGCTTCTAGCATCATCCTCGTATCCTTCTGTGGTACAATCACTTGCCACACCTTCTCATGCGTCCTCGGGTCAATGATGCTCCTGTAAAGTTTGTCTTGATAGATGAATAATCGACCCCTCTCCTTCCATAGGTACTGTGCCTCAGGTGGGGCTCCTTTGTCAAGGCTGGCGCCCGGCTGGCTGATCAGTTTCTTTACCAAGCCTACCGCTGGATCATTTTCCTGGGTCTCCTTCCAGTTGTAGTGAGGTAGTGGGTTCAGGGTCACCTCTTGGCGGTTGGCACGCGACTGCCGACACTGTTTTGCTCCATGGCGATGGAACGCTGGCAGCTCAATCTCTTCAAGATCATCTACATCTTCACCCTCGTCTGCTAGGTGAGGCATCCTGGACAGAGCATCTGCGTTGCCGTTCTTGCGGCCAGCTCGATACTTGACAGTAAAGTCATAATTCGCCAGTCGGGCTACCCAACGCTGCTCCATGGCACCCAATTTAGCAGTATCCAAGTGGGTCAGGGGGTTGTTGTCCGTGAAGACAGTGAATTTGGTGGCTGCCAGGTAGTGCTTGAACCGCTCTGTGATAGCCCATACCATGGCCAGGAACTCTAGCTTGAATGAGCTATAATTCTCCGGGTTTCTTTCAGTAGGCCTGAGCTTCCTGCTGGCGTAAGCAATCACACGCTCTTTGCCTCCCTGCACCTGTGAAAGCACTGCTCCCAGTCCCACATTACTGGCATCTGTGTACAGTACGAATGGCAGACCGTAGTCAGGGTAGGCTAGGATCTCTTCACCCGTCAAGGCCCCTTTCATTTGTCTGAAGGAGTGTTCTTCTGCTTCTCCCCAGTGAAATGGCGGGCCGGAGATCTTTCCTCTCTTCTTTGGGTGGCCTACCAGGAGCTCTTGCAAAGGCGCTGCCATTTTCGTGTAGCCCTTGATGAACCTTCTGTAGTAGCCTACCAAGCCAAGGAACTGACGTACCTCCCGGACGGTAGTAGGTGTGGGCCATTCCTGGATGACTGTGACCTTCTCTGGGTCCGGTGCTACTCCTTCTGCACTGACCACGTGACCTAGGTACTGGACCTTTGGCTTCAGTAAATGGCACTTGGATGGTTTCAGCTTCATTCCATATCGGGATAGCGCTTCAAAGACTTCAGCCAGGTGTTTCAGGTGGTCCTCGTAAGTCTTGGAGTACACGATGACATCATCCAGGTAGAGCAGGACGGTTTCAAAGTTGAGGTGCCCTAGGCAGCATTCCATAAGCCTCTGGAAGGTCCCGGGGGCATTGCAGAGTCCAAATGGCATGCTGTTGAACTCACAGAGGCCCATTGGGGTGGTGAAGGCCGTCTTCTCCCGATCTTCTTCTGCTACAGATACTTGCCAGTAGCCACTAGTAAGATCTAGGGTAGAAAAGTAGTTAGAGGCTTTCAAGGCAGCGAGGGATTCCTCTATCCTTGGCAAAGGGTAGGCATCCTTGTGTGTTATCTGATTTATCCGTCTGTAATCCACACACATCCTCATCGTGCCATCCTTCTTTCTTACCAGGACCAGGGGAGCCGCCCAGGGGCTACAACTGTCCCTTATGACGCCTGCCTCCTTCATGTCCTTCAGCATGTCCTTTGTGCGCTGGTAATGGGCTGGTGGAATAGGCCTATGTCTTTCCTTAATGGGAGGATGACTGCCTGTGGGTATGTGATGTTGCACCCCTTTGATCCTACCAAAGTCTAGTGGGTTCTTACTAAAGACCTGCTCGTATTCCTGCACGACCCTGTAAACCCCATGTTTCTGGTAGTCGGGTGTAGAGTCAGTCCCCACGTGTAGTTTCTGGCACCAATCCTCTAACTGCTTTTGGGAGGTCTCGCCCTCTTTTGAGTCAGCTTGTGTCAGGGGACCTACAGGTGTTATGGCGTCATCTGAGCATGTAAACAGTTTGGCTATGGTAGCGTACCTTGGTAGTCTGGCTTCCTCCTCCCCACAGTTCAACACTCGTACAGGCACTCGTCCCTTGTGTACATCAACTACCCCCCTGGCTGTCAGAATCGTGGGCCAGTGGTCTGAATGAGTGGGCTCTAGTACAGCCTGGTAGTCTTGTCCTCTGAGACCTACCGCTGCTCTACACCACATCATCATTTCACTCCGTGGGGGTATCACAATGGGGTTTGCATCCATCACCCGTACACTACCAATCTCACCGCCAGCCTGTTTTACCTGTTGCTTCCTCAGAATGATTCGGATCTCCTTTTGCAAGGCTCTTTGCGACCTGCCCTCAGCACCTTCAACAATCTGGTGAAGCAACAACAACACTTCCCCTAGGCAATTTTCTATGACATTAGTGCCTAAAATCATTTGCGGGTTCCTTTCTCTAATATCAGTGTCCACAACAATCAGTCCTTGTCCCTTCATTTCCTGCCTTCCCACCTTTATGGTTACCTCTTTGACCCCGATCTGGTCTATAGGTTGTCCGTTGGCAGCATAGATGGTGAGGGAGGGGTCCGGTGGTCGGAGATCGTCGTCCGACCAAAACCTCCGATAAAGGACATACGGGATCGTGGTGACCTGAGAGCCGGTGTCCAATAACGCCGGGGTAGGGATCCCGTCCAGGACGATGGACAGGACAGGACGTCCACCCACGTACTGATCACAGCAGCGACTTGGGCCTGATCTTCTTAATCCTGAGGACTGGCCCCCGGCCCCAGGTTTGGCTCGTTTAAAGGACAGGCCCTTGCATAGTGTCCTGCCTCCTGGCAACGACGACAGATGGGTTGTCCAGATGAGTCATAGCGATCACTGCTCCTGCCTCGGGTTGGGGGACCTCTTCTCCTCCGCATCCAAGGGACGTCCTCTGGGTTGTCAGCTAGCAGGATCCGATGAGGGACTTTGGTCTCTGAGGGCAACTGCATTGCTTTCAGGATTTGTGCGACGTCCTTAGTGAGCTGTTGCACCTGGGAGGATAGTGTATTTATGGTCTCTGCTGGCGTGTTGAGTCCTTTTGCAGTTACCAGGGCCTGCGAGGAGGATTCCGCTCCTGCAGCCGTGGAACTGGCAGGCCATGCTGGTGCGACGGGGTCTGTGTCCACAGGAGGTTGGAGTGCTTTCACTGCCCTGTCTTTCAGAATGGCAAAGTCCACGTCAGGGTGTTCCAGGGACCACAGCTTCATCTGCTTCCCATCCTCAGGAGAGCGCAGGCCCCGCAAGAATTGTTCCTTCATCATCCGGTTTCCTTCCTGATCACTGACAGGGTCCACCAGCTTGAGAGCCCGCAGTGCAGCCTGCAGCCTGAGGGCATAGGCTCTTATGCTATCTTGGGGCTTCTGCCGGCAGTTATAGAAGTCCGTCCTCAGCTCTCCCTCGGTGCGGTGTTCAAAAGCAGCTGCTAGTTTGGCAAAGATGGTCTCAACAGAGCTCCGGTCATCATTGGTCCAGGACTCAGCTTCCAATTCTGCTGCCTCAGTCAATTGTCCCAGCACCACAGCGGCCCTCTGCTTACCAGTCATCGCGTGCATGTCTAGCAGGGTGTTGATCTTCTTCTTAAACCCGGTCAGCGTGTCTATTTTACCGGCGTATTGGGGCAGCCATTGCGCTCCTGGGACATACAGCAAGGAAACTGGCATTATGGGGGAGATTTCAGCCGGCGCGGCTGCGACCGCGGCACCGGCACCAGGCGCTGCTGCGTCCAGCGCGATGGGGGCTGGCATCGCTTGGGCTGCGTCGCCCTGACCAGGGGCATTACCTCCTGCAGCGTCCATTTTTCTTCAAAAATCTGCGCGCTCCCTTTCCACTTCCGGGGTCAGTACGCTCTCCGAATTGTGGGGATTCTGGGGCGGCCACACCTCTTCGTGGGCGGTGCTCTTCTCCCTCGCGCGGGCTGCAGCGCGCGCTTTTGAAGATGGCAATATGGCGGCGGTTCAATTTTTGCGGTCGGACCTCTGAGGCACACGGTCACCTGTCTGAACAGGTCTAGTCCAGATCCTGTTCGTGACGCCAGAAGTTGTGAAGCCCCGCAAGTGTGGTGTCGGTGCGTTACCTGCAGGGACTCCACGTGGATGGGACAGTCTGGTCACAGGTAGGGAACCTTCTTTCTTTGATTGTCGTGACGCCACTCTCAGTATTGCGGTCAGCGGGGACCGCCACTGCAGATTAAGGGATGCCTGGGGCTGATGGTGGGTGCAGTCAGTATATTAGCCCCCTGAGAGTGAGGCAAGCCCCAGGCCCCGGTGTATGTGTGTGGGACCACAGGTCGCAGAATGACTCAAACACAGTCCAAGAAGTCTTTCAACGTGTTTACTCACTGTTTGGAGGTCACGGTGAGATGCCCGGGCGACACTGTGATAACCAGGTTGAACCAGGAATTCCAGGAGGCCGTTCTGAGGGTAGCTGTCCACTCGCCTTCCTTGCACTCTTTCTGTTTTAGGAGGATCCTTTGCTTGAAGCGTGGTAGGACCCCTCCAGGGAAGCTGTTACCACCCTGCTCCCCTCTCTCTGGCTCGTCTGCCGGCAGCGTGGCCTTGGTGGGATGGCTTCTGGCCCTGTCCCCTTATGGGCCTGGTGATTGCTGCTTGGCTCAAGCTCTGTGTAGTCGTGGTGAGGGCATGAAGTACCCCCCCCCCACCTGTAGGTTAAGCAGCTCTGGATGATCTGCTGCCTGTACTGGGGACCTAGTTCCCCTTGTGTGCTCGGATACCGGGATCTCCGTACTCAGCCACCCTTCTCTCTGGATGATTTTCAGGCCGACCCACGGTACTCCTTTCTCCCCCGCTTTCAGCTACTGCACTCCTCAGGACCTGTCTGACACGAGAGCTCCTCTGCTCCCTTCCACACACTTCAACTTCTTCCTCCAGACTCCCCTCTTCCTCTCTCTCTCTGCCCTGCTTCCTAGCAACCAGCCCCTGAACACACCCCCAGCTGGGAATTGAAAGTTAACCCCTTCTGGCTACCCAAGGGTCCCCTCTGGTAATGTGGGAGGCCTGGTCACTATATGTTTGTGTGTGCACCTCATCCTGGCCTTTGGAGATTACCTGGAAGCATTGCTCCCGCATGGGTGCAATACTCTGTGGTGCCTGACCAGGTCAGGGGCGCCACACCAGCAGCTCAGAGCAGTGCAGGTCAGCTGTAGCTGTTTTCAGCCCACGCCCCTTTAGGTTTAAATAGTGGGGTTTTCCCAGCACTCCTTGCTGTTGATAGAATTCTTTCTACTCTGGCCTTCCTGGTGGACGGAGCTGCTGGGGAATTGTCCTGTGCCCATCCAACTTCTACTTTGGAGTCCGACTGCAGCCGTGGATTTTGGTGTTTGTATCCTTCTGTTTATTCCCCCGATCTATCCTTCGTTTCCCTCCATGTTTATTAGTATGCTGGTGGGACTAGTGTCTCCCACCAGCCATCTCACTAGCTAGGGAGCTCAGGTAACAGCTTGAGGTGAGTTCTGGAGGTGTTCCCTCACCCCTCTCCCTAGCCGTAAAACCCAACGTTGTTAAAGTGTCCCCCTTTTGTGGTGTTTTTTGTAGTGCATCAAACGTCCGTCGGTCTGAACGCGTGTGTCACGCGGTGCATACAGACTTCACCATCTCCAAGTGTGACATTACCACACTGGCTGCAGAGATGAGTACAGGCTTTTTATTTTACCTGGGGGAAACATGTGGAATTAGAAGGATTGGTCCTAATAGGGGACAACCCCTTAAACACAAAAGTAGGTCATATTTCTGAGGACACATTCCCTTAAGTTAGAGACAGTCCTCCGTCATATTTCTGAGGACACATTCCCTTAAGTTAGAGACAGTCCTCCGTCATATTTCTGTGGACACATTCCCTTAAGTTAGAGACAGTCCTCCGTCATATTTCTGAGGACACATTCCCTTAAGTTAGAGACAGTCCTCCGTCATATTTCTGAGGACACATTCCCTTAAGTTAAAGACTGTCCTCCGTCATATTTCTGAGGACACATTCCCTTAAGTTAGAGACAGTCCTCCGTCATATTTCTGAGGACACATTCCCTTAAGTTAGAGACAGTCCTCCGTCATATTTCTGAGGACACATTCCCTTAAGTTAGAGACAGTCCTCCGTCATATTTCTGAGGACACATTCCCTTAAGTTAGAGACAGTCCTCCGTCAAATTTTTGAGGACACATTCCCTTAAGTTAGAGACAGTCCTCCGTCATATTTCTGAGGACACATTCCCTTAAGTTAGAGACAGTCCTCCGTCATATTTCTGAGGACACATTCCCTTAAGTTAGAGACAGTCCTCCGTCATATTTCTGAGGACACATTCCCTTAAGTTAGAGACAGTCCTCCGTCATATTTCTGAGGACACATTCCCTTAAGTTAGAGACAGTCCTCCGTCATATTTCTGAGGACACATTCCCTTAAGTTAGAGACAGTCCTCCGTCATATTTCTGAGGACACATTCCCTTAAGTTAGAGACAGTCCTCCCCACTCTCAATGCTGGCAGTACAAAGATTTAGATCCCTGGTCACTGAAATCCCGTTCTTTATGCATCTTCCTTCCAATACTGATTACCCAGCCTGTATTACAAAATCAATGGCTTTGCATTCAGGAAAGGATCAGCCATCTTCAGTAATCCAATTGCATCTACAAAGGTGGCATAAAATAAACTGGGGACACAAATCATGCTCTGGAGGGCTGCCAGTAGGCATATCCTTCTATTTCTTCTCTGAACATGATGTATGACAGATAGATGAACATATGTGAGCGCTTTCCCTCCGCAGAGGAATAACTCAGTCAATCAGCTGCCGTCACTGCTTTGTCTTGAGACAGCGTTTCAATAATGCAGATTGTCCCATAGTTCTGTATATGACAAACACAAATATGCTGAAGTCACGAGGATTATTAATCTTCCACGACTGATTTACGGGTTTTATCTTCCTAATGGTAAAAGTAAAATGGATTACACTTCAGAAGAAGAAAAGAACAAATAGTGTGGATGTCATTGATTCCCAAACATTAATCCGGGCTTTGCAAAATGGCCTTTTCTGTGAGTAACAATAAAACTCGGTCGAGTCCATCCACCTGTTCTAATAACCGCTGCCAGAGGACTATAAAGTTGACTGTATAGATGAGAACAGCTCAATCCGTTGCCATCAGGGACAGGATGGTTTATTTTTCATATTATAAAGGTAGTGGTAAAACGTAATGGCCTCTGGACCACATAAAATATAACCCATCCTTCAAGGATAATGGCTTCTCCAATTTAACAGGCCCCAGAACTAAAGAAGCGGGATGCCGGGAGCATTGTGACAGGCTAGTTTCAGGTGAAGGATTTTATCTTCGAGCCATAGTAGAAGCTCTGCTGTGCACTTATCAGCTGGGTAGTGGGCTCCTTGCCTGTATGACTGCTCCATAGAGATGAGCAATACAATTCAATTAGTTGGAATTTCCCAAAATTGGAGGATTCAGGCAAGCCTGAATTTTGGGTGATTCATGTCACGGGTGACAGACAGTCATGTGGTTTCTGGCAGTAGAAGGTCACAGCGTTTGCTGTGCAAAATGCTCCCTGACTTTATATCATTCCTGCTGTCAGTATTCATTGTAATAAGTAGCTTTCCTGCTGGATTTTCATCTCTTCCCCTTTAGGACGCAGCAGGAGGTCGCCTTCCACCCAGCTGCTTATCATCAGTATTCTCTTGGTGCCTAAATACTCCCTTCTTCCCTGGACTAGTGATATTATACAGTTCATTCGAGCTCTGGTTGCAAGCAGGTGACTTGCTCTCATCTGTGCTATCGTTGCTGAAGCTTTGATGAACCTCTGCCTGAGTCATCTGTGGATAAGTAGTTCATGCACTTTTGTCACCGTGTGTCTCTCCTATAACATTTCGTGGGTTTGATGAAGAGCTTTTACTACCTGTTCCCTATTTAGGGACCAGAACTAGGGATACTAGGGTCAGGTATCTGGCTTGGTACATAGGCGCAGAACCTATCTAGGGTGGTGAGGGACCCCAGGGACTAGCTGTCGGTTTGGTCAGGGGGTCACCATCTCCCCCTTCATTTTATGCATGGGTCTCCTTCCCTTACCTTTTGCTGCTCGCTTGGTCCTTCCCCGTACTTAACGTGACATTTAGCTTCGCATGAAGCTGCAACATGGCATTTGACTGGCCAACATTTTTCTGGTTTCTGAGGGCATGGAAGGGGTTAAAAAACTCAAATTCTTATATGCTCCTTTGGCTTTCTCAATACCTGTCCCACTCCCAGCACTCCCCGTCGTCTGTGAAGTACTGTCCAGCTTCCTCTTTCCTTTTCATTTCCAACATTTACACTCTATGTCTCGGCTGATGGCACCGAGTAGTCCTCTGAGTTCAGATGTATAGGAAAGAAGGGGCAGGACGGAGCTTCGATGAGGAGCAACGGCGACAGCTCGGGACACGGTGAGGTGCGCATTGTTTTTTTTTCATCTATGATTATTATGCTCTTGGATCTGGCGTGGCCCTAAAGTATAATAATTTTAATATCAATTATCTATATATCTAATTGCCCCATTCTGTCTCTCTGTCTGTCTGTCCAAGAAATGACATCATACGCTGAAACCGCCTAAACCACGCCCACACAGCTCCAACAGACCGAACACCCCCCCACACACCCACCCCTCACTCCACCCTCACCCAATCAGCAAAGGCCCTGCATCACACCCCCCATACACCCACACCTTTCTCTACCCACACCCAATCAGCATCGACTATATCGATATAATGTTTCACTCGCACCCATAGACGCATTGGTGCGAGTAAATATGGATCGGATTCCACCCGCAGCATGCTGCAACTGTTTCCTCAGTCCGATTAGGGATGAGAAAATAATTGCAGATGGGAACAGCCTCAAAGAGTAACATGGGTCCTGGTGGAATGCGATTTTTTTTATTGTATTCCACTCAGTCCGTTTTACTCGCCATGTGTCCTAGCCGTTATAGTTTATGTGGCAGCCTTGCCTCTGTCTGTATCAGACATGCAGTGCACTGAAGTACAGTCATGGCCAAAAGTTTTGAGAATGACACCAAAATTATATTTTCACATGATCTGTTGCCCTCTGGTTTTTAATTGTGTTTATCTGATGTTTACATCACATACAGAAATATAATTGCAATCATATTATGAGTACCAAAAGGTTATATTGACAGTTAGAATGAGTTAATGCAGCAAGTCAATATTTGCAGTGTTGACCCTTCTTCTTCAGGACCTCTGCAATTCTCCCTGGCATGCTCTCAATCAACTTCTGGATTAAATCCTGACTGATAGCTGTCCATTCTTACATAAGCAATGCTTGCATTTTGCCAGAATTTGTTGTTTTTTGTTTGTCCACCCGTCTCTTGATGATTGCCCACAAGTTCTCAATGGGATTAAGATCTGGGGAGTTTCCAGGCCATGGACCCAAAATCTCTATGTTTTGTTCCATGAGCCATTTAGAGATCACCTTTGCTTTATGGCAAGGTGCTCCATCATGCTGGAAAAGGCATTGTTGGGCGCCAAACTGCTCTTGGACAGTTGGGAGAAGTTGCTCTTGGAGGACATTCTGGTACCATTCTTTATTCATGGCTGTGTTTTTAGGCAAGACTGTGAGTGAGCCGATTCCCTTGGCTGAGAAGCAACCCCACACATGAATCGTTTCAGGATGCTTAACAGTTGGCATGAGACAAGACTGGTGGTAGCGCTCACCTCTTCTCCTAATAAGCTGTTTTCCGGATGTCCTAAACAACCGAAAAGGGGATTCATCTGAGAAAATGACTTTACCCCAGTCCTCAGCAGTCCACTCCCTGTACCTTTTGCAGAATATCAGTCGGTCCCTGATGTTTTTTCTGGAGAGAAGTGGCTTCTTTGCTGCCCTCCTTGAAACCAGGCCTTGCTCAAGCAGTCTCCACCTCACAGTGCGTGCAGAAGCACTCACACCAGCCTGCTTCCATTGCTGAGCTAGCTCGCCACTGCTGGTAGTCCGATCCCGCAGCTGAAACAGTTTTAAGATACGGTCCTGGCGTTTGCTGGTCCTTCTTGGGCGCCCTGGAGCCTTTTTGGCAACAATGGAAGCTCTCTCCTTGAAGTTCTTGATGATGCGATAGATTGTTGACTGAGGTGCAATCTTTGTAGCTGCGATACTCTTCCCTGTTAGGCCATTTTTGTGCAGAGCAATGATGGCTGCACATGTTTCTTTAGCGATAACCATGGTTAACTGAAAAGAAACAATGATACCAAGCACCAGCCTCCTTTTAAAGTGTCCAGTGGTGTCATTCTTACTTAATCATGACTGATTGATCGCCAGCCCTGTCCTTATCAACACCCACACCTGTGTTAATGGAACAATCACTAAAACAATGTTAGCTGCTCCTTTTAAGGCAGGAATGCAATGATGTTGAAATGTGCTTTGGGGGTTAAAGTTCATTTTCTTAGCCAATATTGACTTTGCAAGTAATTGCTGTTAAGCTGATCACTCTTTATGACATTCTGGAGTATATGCAAATTGCCATTAGAAAAACTTAAGCAGTAGACTTTGTAAAAATTAATATTTGTAGCATTCTCAAAACTTTTGGCCATGACTGTATACTGGGATTAAGAGGAGACATCAAACTCCAGTGATCCCTACCAGCCTCAGAGCAGTGTTTACAAGCTTTTTAGCAGAGGTGGCCGGCCCCCTTGATGGCAAGAAATAATATAATAAAAAAAAAAAAAAATGAAAGATTTGGGAAGAACGGGATAACATTTTAAGCAAATAAATAAATTGCAGAGTTGCTTGTTTATAGAACACTTTGTAAATGTACCCACCTTAGAAGATGAGAATAAATATTTAAGTAATGTTTGTGTTGCAGCATCATTTTAGCACTGCGTTAAGTATTATTTGAACCCTACATGGAGGTACAATTAATGTACTGTAAGTCATTATTAACAGAGCTTTGTATAACTATAATATTTGAAAACTTTATGGCATTAAAGCACTAAATGGTAGCCTTATATTGCCACTACATCCTGGTATCTAATATGTAAAGCTGAATGTGTGTATGTATGTATGTGTGTGTGTATATGTCCGGGATTGGTATCGGCACCATCGCAGCTACAGCCACAAAATTTTGCACACTCACACTTCTGGACCCCGAGAGCGTCATAGGCTATGTTTTGAGGGGAAATTTTAACCCCGCGTTTTACAGTTATTCACCAAAAAACCTGCCTCCATTAAAGCGCATGGAGCTGGGAGCCACAGTGTAGCCAGAATTTAAGAAGGATGCGCAGCCACGTCCTTAAATGGAGTGTTGGCGTGTCACAATGCAGCCAGGTAAAGAGACAGACACAGACAGGGAAAGAGGCAGACACAGACAGGGTAAGAAACAGACATAGACAGGGTAAGAGACAGACACAAAGACACAGACAAAGAGACAGACTGATAGGGAAAGAGAGGGAAAGAGAGAGACAGGTTAAGAGACAGACACAGACAGGTAAAGAGACAGACACAGACAAAAAGACAGAGACAGACACAGGGAAACAGACACACAGGGAAAGAGAGGGAAAGAGACAGACAGGGTAAAAGACAGACAAAGACAGACAAAGACAAAGAGACAGACACAGGGAAAGAGACAGACGGAAAGAGACAGACAGGGAAAGAGACAGACAGAGAAAGAGACAGACAGGGAAAGTGACAGACGGAAAGAGACTGACAGGGAAAGAGAGGGAAAGAGAGGGAAAGAGACAGACAGGGAAAGAGACAGACAGGGAAAGTGACAGAGATAGATAGACAGACAGGGAAAGACATTGAGACAGACGGAAAAAGAGACAGAAACAGTCAGAGACAGACAGGGAAAGAGACAGACAGACAAAGAGATAGAGAGACAGAGAGATATATACAGAGGGGGAGACAGACATTATAATTACATTTATATCTATTTGCTTTGTGGTTTTTGTGTGCAGAATACATTTTTGTTAATACATTCTATTTTGTTAACAGCAGTTATTAACCCGGGCGAAGCCGGGTAGTACAGCTAGTTACTTATATATATTTATGCAATGTATACGGGTATTGTATGGTACCTTTATTTATGACACTATATAGCAACATTGTATGAGCCAATAACTGTAGAATTGCAAGTAATGTGACTCACAATCATTATTTTGCAACTGATTCTACTGATTTTGTGAACGATTACACTGGCTGATGCTTGCCATTAATGACCATCGTTTGGCTACATACAAGCCCCTTGGCGTCGTTTAGTAGCCTATTTAGATAAGTTGACCATGCTTCCCATGCACATAGAATATCACTGTTCTTGCAGCACGTGTCCTGTTTATTCAGGACAATGTGCTGTCGATAATGAGGATCTTGAAAGGGAATCTGTCACCAGGTTTTTGCAACCGCCATCTGAGAGCAGCATTATGTAGAGACAGAGACCCTGATTCCAGCGATGTGTCACTTTATGAACTGTTTGCTGTCATTTTGATAAAATCAATGTTTTCTCTGTTGCAGATCTAGCAGTTACACAGGAGCTCATGAATATGCTGGACTACCTGCAGCACGCCAAGTAGTCCTGTAATGATAATCTACTGCTGATTAATCAGTGATTTTATGAAAATTACAGCAAACAGCTCATTATGCTGCTTTCAGATCAGGTGGCAAAAACCTGGTTACAGATTCCCTTTAAGTAGACTTGAAAATTACTTCACCCACACAACAAAAATTACTTCACTCGAACAACTATTTCTAGGAACACTCAATCCCAATAATTGGAAACTGGTAATGGACTCTCAAGCCACATACACGGTTCAGTAAGAACTATGCTTCATGGACCGGCTACAGGTCTCCTGACCTTCACAGTTTAAAGGGGTTGTCTACTACTTGGACAACCCCTTCTGATTCCAGATGTTATCCCCAAGTAAAATAATACTCACCTCCGCAACCGGGGTGGTTCCAGCGGTGTTGGTGCTCAGGTGACGTTGTGAAGTGAAGCAAGCCCTGTGTCCAATCAGAGCTGGCTTCTGTCTCTCCGCCTTCGGACAAATGAGTTAATCAACAGGAAGTGAGCGCTGCTCACTTCCTGTTGATAGCTCTTATGTCCGAAGGCAGGGAGACAGAAGCCAGCTCTGATTGTATGTGTGGCTCGCGTGATGTCACAATGTCACTGGAACCGCAGCGGCCGCAGAGGTGAGTAAAGGATTTTTTCTTTTACCTGAGGGAAACATGTGGAGTCAGAAGGGGATGTCCAAGTAATGGACAACCCCTTTAACATATGCCTATGATGAGGCTGTAAAGTTTGGGCCAGGATACTTCCGGCTGGTTTGTGAATGAAGGTTGGTATCCGGACGGTGATGCACGGATGTGTGAACGTGGCCTTAAGGCCGCTTTACACGGTGCGATATTGGTACCGATATCGCTAGCGTTGGTACCCGCCCCCATCGGTTGTGCGACACGGGCAAATCACTGCCCGTGGCACACAACATCGCCCAGACCCGTCACACTACTTACCTGCCTAGCGACGTCGCTGTGACCGGCGAACCGCCTCCTTTCTAAGGGGGCGGTCCGTGCGGCGTCACAGCGATGTCACTAAGCAGCCACCCAATAGAAGCGGAGGGGCGGAGATGAGCGGGACGTAACATCCCGCCCACCTCCTTCCTTCCTCATTGCTGGCGGGATGCAGGTAAGGAGAGGTTCCTCGTTTCTGCGGTGTCACACGGAGCGATGTGTGCTGCCGCAGGAACGACGAACTACATAGTTACTGCAGCAGCAACGATATTCGAGAATGGACCCCCATGTCACCGAAGAGCGATTTTGCCCATTTTTGCGACGATGCAAAATCGCTCATAGGTGTCACACGCATCAACATCGCTAAAGCGACCGGATATGAGTCACAAATTCCGTGACCCCAACGAGATCGCTTTAGCGATGTCGTAGCATGTAAAGCGGCCTTTAGTCACAATGTCTTATCAATGAGTGTATAACTGTGCACTTACCTCCCGAAGAGGGTCATTCAGCTCACTGAGAATATTGTCCTCATCGAAGATTTTTCCTTGGTACCGATGCTCATAATAATCATGTATCTTCTGTCTCATGTCAGAAGGCAGCTTATGGAATGACATGTACTGTTCCACTTGTTTGTACTGTAAAAACACAATCACAGATGTCCATCAATTACAGAATATAAATGTCTATATTATCACAAAGTCCAACATTATGTTAGTAAGGAACATTAGGATAAAGATGAAATCAGTAGAATCCATTGTGACTAGACAGAAAAATGCTTCACTGCATGGAAATGTGGGAAGATAAAAACATACAGAATTTATATTACCGGTACATCTTTCCTTACATACTTTATGGCTCAACATATCCAAATACGTATGACATGAAATAACCAAATTTTTCAGGTTGTAGGTGTATCACAGCAGCTGAGCGCGCTCCACACATATTGGGCGCCAGCAGCATAATACAGCCAGCATCCACTGTATGTCTAACAGCTGTATCTGATCACTGCTGTGGGACCATTTAGATTCTGCTAATAATCTCTGATAGCGGGATTTATATGGGTCTGATGCATGTGTGCATTCTAGAAAAGACCCAGGTCCCCCTCCATCTTTGTATTCCAATGAAGCTCAGCTGCTGGGTGGGCTTCACAGGAGATCAACATTTTAGAAACAATCAAATAAATAACATGTTAAATTCTCCTAAAGGGAGTAAAGATAAATAAAAATTTGTAAACAGACAAAAAAGTAGAAAAAATAAAGTTTGAATCCCCTCCTTTTCCTAATTTGAAGTTTAGTATGATCATCCCTCCTAAGCCTAGATCTAGATGGACATGTAGGTCATAGGAAGCAGAATAAAATGATACCTTGGAATCTGTGATCGGATGTCTTATATCAGAGAGATCCACATTTTTCTTAATATGTAAATGGAAATTTAAGATATATAAAGCGGACAGAGATCTCCATGAGAATCTGCCACCAAAGTTTATTATAAGTGAAAGTGAGCGCTACCAGTGTAAACCAAATAATGACTGACACATTGCTCTCATAATCACACACAGCTCTACATTGAAATCAGAGCTAACAAAGTACAGCAGAGGTGAAGTTTGTCTCATTACAAACACATTTGCAGCAGCAGGTGTTCTCTCATAATGCTGGAAGCTCTGCTGCAGAGCTGTGATGACTATAACTAACACAGTACAGCAGAGCTGAACCTTCTCTTATTACAAACACAACAAGCACACTTAGGGGGACTTTGCACACTACGACATCGCAGGTGCGATGTCGGAGGGGTCATGTTGAAAGTAACGCACATCCGGCGTCGCACTCGACATCATAGTATGTAAATCCTAGATGATACGATTAACGAGCGCAAAATCGTTGTAATAATATCATCGGTGTAGTGTCTGGGAATTCCATAATTATGCGACTGCGACAGGTACGATGTTGTTCCTCGTTCCTGCGGCAGCACACATCGCTGTGTGTGAAGCCGCAGGAGCGAGGAACATCTCCTACCTGCATCCTGCAGCTCACGCCGGCTATGCGGAAGGACAGAGGTGGGTGGGATGTTTATGTCCCGCTCATCTCCGCCCCTCCGCTTCTATTGGCCGCCTGCCGTGTGACGTCGCTATGACGCCGCACGACCCGCCCCCTTAATAAGGTGGCGGGTCGCCGGCCAGATCGAGGTCGCAAGGCAGGTGAGTCCATGTGAAGCTGCCGTAGCGATAATGTTCGCTACGGCTGCTATCACAAGATATCGCTGCTGCGACGGGGACGGGTACTTCTTCCACACTGGCTGCCTGTGACATGGAAGATGAAGCACCATGAAAGGACAACTGCAAATCGTTTTGTAATGAGACAAACTTTACTTCTGCTGTACTGTGTTAGTTCTGATCTCACTGCACCTCAATGCACAGGTATGTGTGTTAATCAGATCAGACTGTCAGCCATTACATGTCTCACATTGATAATGCACCCCCCTTTTTAAACAAGCTCTGGAGGCGGATTCTCAGGAAGATCTTTGTCCAGAACATAAAAACAGCTCATTTGCATAAAAGAATAATGTGGAATAAGACACCAGATCACAGTTATCATGATACCATTTTGTTCAACTATATATATATATATATATATATATATATATATATACACACTGTATATGGTATTGCGGCATCCATAAAAGTCCAGATTATGAAAATATAAAATTAACTCAAGGTAAACACCGCACAGAAAAATAACTCAAAATGCTATAATTGTAGTGTTTTGATAATCTCACATCTCAAAAATGGAATAACAACTGACCAAAATATCATATATACCCCAAAATGGTGCCATTAACATCCTCACGATCTTGGACATACCTATATGTCCAAGACTGTGTCTGTCCCTTTAATGTTTCCCTGCACATGTTGACAGATCATCAGCATTAACAGAAATAAACACATAAAGTACATCCCTCTGTGTGTAATGACTCTACATTGTGTCCACCCATATCCTGTCCACCGCCATTAACTTGAGAACGGCTGCAGCTATAGGTATAGAAGTGGTGTCTAGGTATAGTAAAGTAGCCATGCGCTACGCAATGAAACCCCTAATAGTGCCACCTGGTGGAAGATAATGGAGTTAACATTTTTATCTCCAAAAAGGAACCAGAAAGAGGAAAAAAGTGAATTACAAAGTTGTAGGGCATCATCAATTCAATAAGAATCGACATCTTGCATACAGAAATGCTATGATATGAAACCCATGACCCCCCAAAACATTGAATGCTGGTCACGCATATGGTGCTCATTTAACTTTGATGCTCAAAGTGGCCCCCGTCAGCTGCAATGCACATCTGGACTGTGGACAGCATACTGTTTCTTGCTGCACGTTGTGCAATATGGTAGGTGACACGTTTGCACAAGCATCTGTGATACGTCGTCGTAGGTCCTGCAATGTTGGTGGAGGGGTCGCATACACCTGCTGTTTGATGTGACCTCACAGAAAGAAGTCCAATGGGGTCAGGTCAGGTGAGCATGGAGGCCACTCCACATAGCCACCATACCCAATGACTTCTAGGAAGGTCTCCATGAGGTATCGCTTCACGTCCGCAGCCTTGTGAGTTTTACAAATTCTCATCATAGCATTTCTGTATGCAAGGTGTCGATTCATATTGAATTGATGATGCCCTACAACTTTGTACTTCACTTTTTTTCTCTATCTCGTTCCGTTTTCGAAATAAAATGCTAACTCTGTTGTTTTCCACCAGGTGGCGCTATAGGTGGTTTCATTGCGAAGCACATGGCTACTTTAATATACCTAGACAACACTTCTATGCCTATAGCTGCCACCGTTCTCAAGTTAATGGCGGTGGACAGGATATGGGTGGACACACTGTATATAATATATTCATTTCCCTTTTTGTATTGAATTACTGAAATAATGAACTTTTTGATGATATTCTAATTTATTGAGATGCACTCGTGTGTGAGTATCGGCACTTATTGAGGACTTTGTAGAACACTGAGAGTGGAAATGTCTGAATGTGAAACCCCTAGGATAAAATATTGGAGGGGCTGAGTCCACGAGAGGGGAAGCCGCTGAAGTTTAATGGTTCTTTACTCATAGAGGGGAAGCCGCTGATGTTTAGTGGTTCTTTACTCATAGAGGGGAAGCCGCTGATGTTTAGTGGTTCTTTACTCATAGAGGGGAAGCCGCTGATGTTTAATGGTTCTTTACTCATAGAGGGGAAGCCGCTGATGTCTAATGGTTCTTTACTCATAGAGGGGAAGCCGCTGATGTTTAGTGGTTCTTTACTCATAGAGGGGAAGCCGCTGAAGTTTAATGGTTCTTTACTCATAGAGGGGAAGCCGCTGATGTTTAGTGGTTCTTTACTCATAGAGGGGAAGCCGCTGATGTCTAATGGTTCTTTACTCATAGAGGGGAAGCCGCTGATGTTTAGTGGTTCTTTACTCATAGAGTGGAAGCCGCTGATGTTTAATGGTTCTTTACTCATAGAGGGGAAGCCGCTGATGTCTAATGGTTCTTTACTCATAGAGGGGAAGCCGCTGATGTTTAGTGGTTCTTTACTCATAGAGGGGAAGCCACTGATGTTTAATGGTTCTTTACTCATAGAGGGGAAGCCGCTGATGTTTAATGGTTCTTTACTCATAGAGGGGAAGCCGCTGATGTTTAGTGATTCTTTACTCATTGAGGGGAAGCCGCTGATGTTTAGTTGTTCTTTACTCATAGAGGGGAAGCCGCTGATGTTTAGTGGTTCTTTACTCATAGAGGGGAAGCCGCTCATGTTTAGTGGTTCTTTACTCATAGAGGGGAAGCCGCTGATGTCTAATGGTTCTTTACTCATAGAGGGGAAGCCGCTGATGTCTAATGGTTCTTTACTCATAGAGGGGAAGCCGCTGATGTCTAATGGTTCTTTACTCATAGAGGGGAAGCCGCTGATGTCTAATGGTTCTTTACTCATAGAGGGGAAGCCGCTGATGTCTAATGGTTCTTTACTCATAGAGGGGAAGCCGCTGATGTCTAATGGTTCTTTACTCATAGAGGGGAAGCCGCTGATGTCTAATGGTTCTTTACTCATAGAGGGGAAGCCGCTGATGTCTAATGGTTCTTTACTCATAGAGGGGAAGCCGCTGATGTCTAATGGTTCTTTACTCATAGAGGGGAAGCCGCTGATGTCTAATGGTTCTTTACTCATAGAGGGGAAGCCGCTGATGTCTAATGGCTCTTTACTCATAGAGGGGAAGCCGCTGATGTCTAATGGTTCTTTACTCATAGAGGGGAAGCCGCTGATGTTTAATGGTTCTTTACTCATAGAGGGGAAGCCGCTGATGTCTAATGGTTCTTTACTCATAGAGGGGAAGCCGCTGATGTCTAATGGTTCTTTACTCATAGAGGGGAAGCTGCTGATGTTTAATGGTTCTTTACTCATAGAGGGGAAGCCGCTGATGTTTAATGGTTCTTTACTCATAGAGGGGAAGCCGCTGATGTTTAATGGTTCTTTACTCATAGAGGGGAAGCTCGAACCCAGGAGCTCTATTATACCCATATGTCTTAACAGAGAAAATCGAAACAAATCTTCTTTGTGAGACAACAACCGTAATTATAATGATTAAACACATTAGCTCAAGTCAAACAATTGCAAAAATGGCAATTAGTATTTTAACTGAATTGTATCAGCTGTCAAACATGATAGAAAAACAAAAAAACATAAAATAATAGAATTTCTGGTATAAATTGCCACTTAAATATTTATTACAGGATAGATGTTAATCTTAACGCATCTTACATTCTATGAATATTGAGTGAAGAAACAAGGAGAAATGAAATGAAAATAGTAGGACTTATCAAATCCGACACGAGGCAATTTACTTGGAGTGTAGCAGCCGAGAACAAATAAGCTCTACACAACGAATCAAATTCATGCCGTCACCCCAAAATACTGAAAAGCTGTCACTCACGCTGGGAAGTGATTGAAACTCCTATATTATCGCACATGGATAGCTGTCTACCACACTGTAATCACTGCCATGAAATACCAGGCTGCAGACTACACGCGAATCTTACATTTTTCATGAAAATAACGATTAGAAAACCGCTGTTCTGAGGTTCTCCCCATGGAATCCTTTAGCTGATTAGTTTTCAGGTCATTCTCAGCTTCAAGACAGTAGTTTTATGGCAGCTTGGTAATAGGTTACATGACCTATCGATGCGAACAACAGATGGACAGCTACAGGCTGTGGATCTTCCGGGTACAGGATGGCTTCATAATGATATGCATTTCCTTCAGTAGAATATATGAGACCAAAATGCCTAATAATCCTTATATTCCTCAATAGAGGTTAAGTTACTTGTAGTTCGTAATGTAAACCAGCCTTGTGTTACGATGACATTGGACCCCTAAACTGGCTCTCAAGCTAGGGGGTCCTATGCTATCCCTAACCTCAGGGATACTCAATGGTGGAGAGGTCTGAGACTCCTTCCTGGCCCTGCTCCTGACCATCCTGATCATCCTGATCTTATTCCCTCTCCCCCTCCACCTAGGGAGGGATGCGATAAGAGTATGTTGAAAACCACAGAAACAGACAGGCAGGGGAAACCAATACTCTGTTACTCAGCACGCGCACACAGAGGTATAAGACGATTAGAGATTATAAGGTAAACAAGAGCAGAAAAGAAGCTAAAGTCTATAGGGTTAAACTCCACAACCCCTCCATGAAAAAGCAACACTTACACCTACCAGGAAGTCTGGAACTCAAAGCTCACAGACCAACACAGGATACGCTATAGCTGGCATAGGTAGAAGATTTCATCCAGCATAAAAAGGAGGGGACCAGATGTAATTGGCTTCCCAACTACATGTGATCACAGGAGCTTAACAAGCAGACTAGCAGAGATTAACTTTTGCTAGCCTCCCTATGAATTAGCACGCAGCAGGTCGACGCCCAAATCTGCCTGTGTTGATCCCAGACATCAGAGAAACCATCGGGCAAAATGCCAGGACCTGCAATATGAACAGAGCCCGACACCACCATGACCGTTGGTGAAATTTATGTGACATCTTGCATTCATTGTGCTCATTCACAGAAGCCAATCAGTACATGCAGAGCTACTGTGCAAGGGTATGTGTGCATGCTGAGTATTTGGTACAGAAATTGTCTGCATCATCTAGCAAAAAAATACATCATTAAATAGGTGTGCTTTTGACCATGCATCTTTCATAATGAAATCAATGGGTTTAGGGGCAGAAAAACACAGGTAAAACGCACCAAGAACTGACATGCTGCAGATTATTTTCTGCACCAAATCTGTAAGGAAAAAATAAGCAACATGTGCACTGCACTTCATAATTCGCATTGGCTTTGCTGCCATAAGGATAGGCGTGCAGTTTTGTGAGAAAACTGTAGGAAAAATGCATCTGAAACGCATAAAAAAATGCACTGTGTGCACATAGCCTAAAGGCCGCTTTACACGCTGCGACATCGCTCAAGCGATCTCGTTGGGGTCACGGAATTTGTGACGCACATCCGGTCGCTTTAGCGATGTCGTTGTGTGTGACACCTATGAGCGATTTTGAATCGTCGCAAAAACGTTCAAAATCGCTCATCGGTGACATGCCCCCCTATTCTCGATTATCGCTGCTGCTGCAGCTAGCAATGTAGTTCCTCGTTGCTGCGGCAGCACACATCGCTCCGTGTGACTCCGCAGGAACAAGGAACCTCACCTTACCTGCGTCCACCGGCAATGAGGAAGGAAGGAGGTGGGCGGGATGTTCGTCCCGCTCATCTCCGCCCCTCCGCTTCTATTGGGTGGCGGCTCAGTGACGCTGTTGTGACGTCGCTGTGACGCTGAATGAACCGCCCCCTTAGAAAGAAGGCGGTTCGCCGGTCACAGCGACGTCGCTAGGCAGGTAAGTAGTGTGATGGGTCCGCGCGATGTTGTGCGCCACGGGCAGCGATTTGCCTCTGTCGCACAACCGATGGGCGGGTACGCACGCTAGCGATATCGGTCACGATATCGCAGCGTGTAAAGCGGCCTTTAGACATCCGAGAAGAGAAAATCAGAAGCCCAAACCACTGACACCATGACAAATTAGCAAACTAACAAACAACCCCCTCTAGGTATCAATGTTATCTATTTTTGTACACCGGAAACAAGGAAATATTTATTACTACGATTGCAAACTAGAGACATAAAGAATAATTCATGAAAATGATGTTTTGTACACTAGTCTTGATCCGGAGTGTGCTGAAGTACAATATGCCAAATTTGGGCCAACATGCAGACACCGTACAACAGGGTCAGAAATATACATCAGTTAAAAACGAGAATACATTTACTCCAGTTTTGTGACGTAAATTATGATGACCCTGTCAGGCTGTGCTTGGCTATAGCCTATACCCCTCCACAACGCTCTGCCCACTTTTCAAAAAATGTATGGAGCTGGAGTAAGAATGGCAAAAAATGCTAAATTCTTCTGCTATTGCACATTGTGCGAAAAATTATGCAGCACTTCAGTTTTATGTTGCCATAAACTGTTGACTCAGCCTCAGTATTACCTAGAACTTGCTCCTTATTTCCTAGTCTGCTTTGTAAATACAGCGATACCGTCCTGCAGGACATTAGAATAAATCACTGCCACCCTTCTCTAACCACTTATCTAGAAGTAGAGATGGACCCCTGGAAGTTCGGGTTTGGTGGGTTAAGCTGAATTTTAGATAAAGTTCTGTTCTGCACTTGAACCTCTTTGGAAGTCACTGATTGGGCAGTTTGGGTCTGCGCCCACATACAATTCAGTCATCTCTAGGAAAAGGGGGATGGGTAAAGGATGCCTTTATCAGTCAGCCAGAACCTTGAGATGCATTTGGATGCGGTGGAGTTTGATGGAGCGTTATGTTCTGAGAGGTCATGGAGGGACTATGTAAATTTAATTCGATTAGGGAGTGTGATAGGCCGCCCTAAAAAATGTGTTTTAGGGAGCTTCTGAAGCTGAGTAAGATGTGATTTGTGCTAGCTTCTTGGGGTAAAGTGTTCCAGAGGATTAGTGCAGCTTGGGAGAAGTCTTGGATCCAGAAGTGGGAGGTTCGCATTAGTGTGGATGTTAGTCAAAAGTTGTTTGTAGAGGGTAGAGAACAGGTAGGGTGATAGACAGAAATAAGGGAGGAGATGTACAGTTAGGTCCAGAAATATTTGGACAGTGACACAAGTTTTGTTATTTTAGCTGTTTACAAAAACATGTTCAGAAATACAATTATATATATAATATGGGCTGAAAGTGCACACTCCCAGCTGCAATATGAGAGTTTTCACATCCAAATCGGAGAAAGGGTTTAGGAATCATAGCTCTGTAATGCATAGCCTCCTCTTTTTCAAGGGACCAAAAGTAATTGGACAAGGGACTCTAAGGGCTGCAATTAACTCTGAAGGCGTCCCCTCGTTAACCTGTAATCAATGAAGTAGTTAAAAGGTCTGGGGTTGATTACAGGTGTGTGGTTTTGCATTTGGAAGCTGTTGCTGTGACCAGACAACATGCAGTCTAAGGAACTCTCAATTGAGGTGAAGCAGAACATCCTGAGGCTGAAAAAAAGAAAAAATCCATCAGAGAGATAGCAGACATGCTTGGAGTAGCAAAATCAACAGTCAGGTACATTCTGAGAAAAAAGGAATTGACTGGTGAGCTTGGGAACTCAAAAAGGCCTGGACATCCACGGATGACAACAGTGGTGGATGATCGCCGCATACTTTCTTTGGTGAAGAAGAACCCGTTCACAACATCAACTGAAGTCCAGAACACTCTCAGTGAAGTAGGTGTATCTGTCTCTAAGTCAACAGTAAAGAGAAGACTCCATGAAAGTAAATACAAAGGGTTCACATCTAGATGCAAACCATTCATCAATTCCAAAAATAGACAGGCCAGAGTTAAATTTGCTGAAAAACACCTCATGAAGCCAGCTCAGTTCTGGAAAAGTATTCTATGGACAGATGAGACAAAGATCAACCTGTACCAGAATGATGGGAAGAAAAAGTTTGGAGAAGAAAGGGAACGGCACATGATCCAAGGCACACCACATCCTCCATAAACATGGTGGAGGCAATGTGATGGCATGGGCATGCATGGCTTTCAATGGCACTGGGTCACTTGTGTTTATTGATGACATAACAGCAGACAAGAGTAGCCGGATGAATTCTGAAGTGTACCGGGATATACTTTCAGCCCAGATTCAGCCAAATGCCGCAAAGTTGATCGGACGGCGCTTCATAGTACAGATGGACAATGACCCCAAGCATACAGCCAAAGCTACCCAGGAGTTCATGAGTGCAAAAAAGTGGAACATTCTGCAATGGCCAAGTCAATCACCAGATCTTAACCCAATTGAGCATGCATTTCACTTGCTCAAATCCAGACTTAAGACGGAAAGACCCACAAACAAGCAAGACCTGAAGGCTGCGGCTGGAAAGGCCTGGCAAAGCATTAAGAAGGAGGAAACCCAGCGTTTGGTGATGTCCATGGGTTCCAGACTTAAGGCAGTGATTGCCTCCAAAGGATTCGCAACAAAATATTGAAAATAAAAATATTTTGTTTGGGTTTGGTTTATTTGTCCAATTACTTTTGACCTCCTAAAATGTGGAGTGTTTGTAAAGAAATGTGTACAATTCCTACAATTTCTATCAGATATTTTTGTTCAAACCTTCAAATTAAACGTTACAATCTGCACTTGAATTCTGTTGTAGAGGTTTCATTTCAAATCCAATGTGGTGGCATGCAGAGCCCAACTCGCGAAAATTGTGTCACTGTCCAAATATTTCTGGACCTAACTGTAGGGGGGTGCCACACTGTGGAGGGCTTTGTGGGGAGAACAAGCAGTTTGAATTGGATCCTGTGATATATGGGCAGCCAGTGCAATGACTGGCACAGAGCAGAAGCAGTTTGCACTGGGCTGAGCACCGAGCATACCTGAGCACAGTGATGCTCAATCAAGTGATCAGCATACGTAAAGCATCTGAACCCCTACTTGGAACGCTGATTTTTTTGGTGTACACTACATCTGGTCACGCTGTTGTTACCCCCAGTACGAGCCATACAAACACTGTAAGTAGCTTGCACTGGGCTGAGCACCCAGTATACCCGAGCACAGTGATGTTTGCTCGAATGGTTTGCATACGTAAAGCACCCGAAGTCCTAACTGGAACACTTTTTTTCACCTATGTGCCGGGTTCGCTAATCTCTGTCTAGCAGTCATGGAAATTTACCAACTGCTATTAATTGCGTAAAGTGTTAATACAACTGAATTCCCAAGGGTAACAAGACTTATTGATGTTTTAAGACAGTGCCAAAAAAGGAACAAATATACTGAATAGATTGCAATGTATTTCCATACATTAGTAAAACATTTTGCACTGTTTACTACACCTAAAATGCATCATAGGCAATTAGCTCGATAGATTTCTTTATGACAGCTTGGTCTAGCCAATGAGCCCATAGGAAGTTGGTAGAGTCACCATGGAAGTGAAGTACTCTTAGCTAACCAATGCTATACAGGTCTGGTACACATACATTAAATACGCTCTGGTGTAGTCCACTCCTTTCATACAAAAGTCATACTGTCAATTGGGAAAGTAGGTCATTGGTGAATTAACTAAAAAAGTGTTGTAACTCTAAGAACTCTAAAAACTGCTCCTGGGTTTGATAAACATATAGGCACAGCCCGGACTGCTGCCCTGAAGGGGCTCAAGGGAGGGCAGCATGACTGAGGAGGGATGCGAGGCCTTAGTAGCAGTTAAGGCGTTAATTTGTGGAGTGATTTTGTGCGGGAAAATTGTAGGGTGGAGTTGTAGAGTCAGTTAGTATTTGGGGCAATCCAATTGGTTAAAGGGTGGTCTTAAGGGGGGCAGCATATAAGGTCAGGTCCCCAGGGGGTTTGGTCACTTTTACCTGGGAGACGACCAGATTTGTTCCTGCTGACCCGCCCTGTAGCAGTTGGTTAACCAGCGTGGAGAAGAGGATGGAGTGACTTTGTCGCAGCAGCGGGGGACAGTAGGGGGTTATTTGAAGGTGGGGGTTTGCACAAAACAGTGAGGTGGGGAACCCAGTGCAGGAACGGGTTACCCCTGGTGGTGCAACTGATTGGTAACTTGGGTCCTTGCTGGGTTGAGTGTCAGCGGGACATGAGTTGGGCAACATTCGCCTAGGTGCTCTTGAGCTGTTGTGGTGCGGCTGAGGCCAGGGTGTGGAGCTGATGTTGTAATCAAATGGTTTGCTACCTTCATCTACCCCTCCTCCTTTCAAGTGTTTTTCATCGGGTATAAAATGTTATTTATGTTTTGATGTTTTTGTTGTTGTTTAATTAACGGGGGTCCTGTGGCCTTTTATCTCCATCATCACGCAGTCTGTGTGTTTATTTTAGGTAAGAACTTGGGAAGTGGGTGAAGGTGATGGTCAGTTGGACAAGATATGGGCCAACTAGTCAGACTTTCCAGAGTCATGCCACCTCTAGGAACTTTACCTATCTAAAAAAGAGTCCCAATTTACACCTCTAGGAATAGGAAGATGTCGTAAAATGCTCAGCTTTCTCTATTTGTTTTAATGGGTTTTTCTATTTTCAAAACTTCCATGGAAGTGGATGGAGAGAGCAACTCAGGCATGAGTCCGACCCCTCCTCACTTTAGTGGTGTAAAGGCCACGTCTCACTAAGCAACATCGCTAGCAACATCGCTGCTGAGGCACGGTTTTTGTGACGTAGCAGCAATCTTGCTAGCGATGTTGCTGTGTGTGACATCCAGCAACAACCTGGCCCCTGCTGTGAGGTCGCTGGTTGTTGCTGAATGTCCTGGACCAATTTTTAGTTGTTGTTTTCCCGCTGTGAAGCGCACATCGCTGTGTGTGACAGCGACAGAGCAACAACTAAATGTGCAGGCAGCAGGAGCCAGCTTCTGCGGACGCTGGTAACCACGGTAAACATCGGGTAACCAAGAAGCCCTTTCCTTGGTTACCCGATATTTACCTTCGTTACCAGCGTCCGCCGCTCTCACGCTGTCAGTGCCGGCTCCCTGCTCTCTGCACACATAGCCAGGCTACACATCAGGTAATTAACCCGATGTGTACTCTGGCTAGGAGTGCAGGGAGCCAGCGCTAAGCGGTGTGCGCTGGTAACCAAGGTAAATATCGGGTTGGTTACCCGATATTTACCTTAGTTACCAAGCGCAGCATCGCTTCCAAGCGTCGCTGCTGGCTGGGGACTGGTCACTGGTTGCTTGTGAGATCTGCCTGTGTGACAGCTCACCAGCAACCAGTGTAGCGACGCTCCAGCGATGCCTGCCAGGTCAGGTTGCTGGTGGGATCGCTGGAGCGTTGCTTAGTGTGACGGTACCTTAAGTCTGTGAAAAGATGACAACTTTAAACAATAAGTGGAGTGATCAAAGACCAGATAAGACTTGGCTTCCTTTCTAAGTAGTTCTCAATTTGACATAATACTGGATTCCCGGAGAGTATATATTAGTAGGTTACCCACTGACTTATAGACAATGACTGATATTATGTCTCCTGTAAGTCGTGACAAATCCAGCTTTGCTACTTGTGTCTGTCTGCTGTTTCTCCATTTTTTGTTCCACCTTTTTACAGTCTGACACATTTTCTGTATTCAGCTTGTTCTCACTTGTCCCGATTCCCTGATTCCTCGCACTGCTGCTGAGTTTATAAAGAAAAGTTGATTGTCAGCAGCCATAATCATCCGCTGTTCCCAAGAATCAATGACCGCTTCTTTGCAGCACACACGTATTTGTGCCGGTACTTCTGAGAAGTGTGATTAGTGGGTTCCCATCTTTTTACTGAAGAATTCTCCTCTGTATGACTGGGTTGCAAAGTAACTTATTATTGCATTAAAGGGAATCTGTTAGCAGGTTTTTGCCATGTAAGCTGAAGCCAGCATGCTGCAAGGGTTAAAACAGGAAGTTCAGGGATGCCTGCTTTGTCACAGTCCAATCTTTTGTTTATTTGTTATGTTTGTTTAAGCAGCAAGACCCTTATCAGTACAGAACTAGAAACTCCCATGCAGGGCAGTCCGGCATGCCCCCTCCACTGACTTACATCTCTATAGAGAGCCTTTTGTTGGTGTGACAGCTCTCTCAGCTCTGCTACATGACTAAAATCTAAAAATTCTGATTGTATCAGAACGGCTGTAGCCAGTAATCTAAAGACCCCGTTACACACTACGATTTATCTGACGATCTCATTAGTGATGTGACACGCCCAGATCGTAGTTACGATTTGCTGAGATCGCACATAGGTCGTTTATTAGCGGTCACACATAACGATCTCACAAGCAACGCAAAATCCTTCAGCGATATATTATTTGACCAAGGCGGTCATGTGGATGTTGTTCGTTGTTTGCAGGGTGTCAAATGTACCAATATGTCTGCTGCTTTCCAAACGATGAACAATATTTTGAAAGTGAACGACATGTCAACGATCAACAATTTTCAACCTATTTGCGATCGTTCGTAGTCGCACCTAGGTGTCACACGCAATGACGTCGCTAACGATGCCGGAAGTGTGTCACGGAATACGTGACCCCGACGACATATCATCAGATAAATCGTAGCGTGTAACGCCTCCTTTAGTGATAAACCGTTAGATTCAGAATCTCAGATGAGGTAGCAAAAACTGCTAACAGATTTCCTTTAATTCTCTGCAATATATTCTATATAAAACTCAAAGATTCGGCTTCGCGAATATTTGCCGAATAGGTCGCAGCTATTCGACTATTCGTGAATATTCGATGCGCAATTTAAGTCTATAGGAAACCCGAATAAGAACTATTCGGAACTATTCGGGCTTCCCATAGACTTACATTGCGCATCGTATATTTGCAAAGTGGCGATCTATTCATCGGATATTCGCGAAGCCGAATATTTGAGGTATTCGATCATTCCTAGTAATAATCTCTTCATGAAAATGCATTAATAGTCCAAAATGAGCAATGGTAATACAGTCTAGTGTAGCTATTGTCGCGGGCGAAGGAGGGGACGCCGCGCTCTCCCTACTGCTCGGGTCCGGCTGCCGCGCGGCTGCTGCGGCCTGCTGCTGCTGCTCGGTGGCTCGAGCGATGGGCCGGATCCCGGGGACTCGAGCGGCGCTCCTCGCCCGTGAGTGAAAAGGGTATTGGTTTTGGGATTGTTTATTGTCCATGACGCCACCCACGGTTGTGGTGATTTGTTAACACCACCGCTGCTTTGTATGGGGAGCCCGGGAGTGATGGTATGGAGCAGCCAGTTGTTGATGTGCCCCTCCGTGGGTAGGGGTTGTGGTGCTCCCGGGGCCCAGTGATGGGGTTGGGATGGTGGACAGGCGGGTATGGGGCCCGTGGAGGTGCAGGGGTGCAGGGACAGCGCTGTGCCGCACGGCACGGAGGTACTCACTCAGCCAGTAAACACTACACAGTTCTCGGTAAACAAACGGCTGGTTGGACGGGTCCCTCGGACGGTTCGCGGTGCTGATGTTCCCTGCAGTTAGCGGTGACGGTATCTTCCCTGCACCTATGATAGTCTTTTTGGTAGCGATTGGTCCCCACCGGTTACCCACTCCTCGGCTTCAAGCTGGGACGAAGGAGCCCTACTTTGCCCGCAGGTGCTGGCCCTGGGAAACTGGTGCCCTGGCGGTGGCGGTGTCTCCCCTTCACGGTCGGACTGTTGCCTTCAATCGGGACTTGGTTGTTAGGAGACAGAGGTCCCCTTCACTGACGGATTTGGCAAATTATGGCGACTCCTAGCCTTGCCGGGATCCGAAAGGCCCCTGCCCTGGTGCTGACTGTTCTTCGTATACTGCTCCAGTACCGCCGGGTCACCACCCGTCCGCGGTCCTTCCAGCAACCTCCAAACAGTCCCACTGCAGACTATCACCGCCATCTGCTGACCTTGCTGTCACAGTCCGGGGCACACACCCGGACCAACTTCAGGCTTTACTACTCTCTTTTCTGTCACTTCAGCTTTTCTCCTTAGCTCCACTACTACTTCACCTCCTTCTACTTTCACTTCCCTCACTCAACTCAACTGATTCTTCCCGCCTCCAGGGCTGTGAACTCCTCGGTGGGCGGAGCCTACCGCCTGGCCCACCCCCTGGTGTGGACATCAGCCCCTGGAGGAAGGCAACAAGGATTTTGGTAGCTTGGGTGTTCCTGCAGGGAATGTGGGGTGCGTGTGGTGTTGTGATCTGTGACCCCTGGCTTGCCCAGGGCGTCACACTATGATCGCTGTCAATTCAACAAATTGTGCATAAATCAATCATACAAGTGAATATAATAAACTTTGAAATGTATCTTATGGTTTTTTCCACCTATGTGCCATTTATTCTCCTCTGCCTGTCTACTTAACTCATCATCCAGTCTAAAGGAACAGCCAAAAGTCATATTGTTAAAAATAAGATAGGACGATCAGCGCACAGAGGTATCAGATTATAGCTTGCTAATAAAGTCTATGGAGAGGAGAGAGGAGCAGAGTAAAGCGGGCTTTACATGCTATGATATCGTTAATGTTTTATCGTCGGGGTCACGTCGTTGGTGACGCACATCCGGCGTCATTAACGGTATTGCAGCGTGTAACACTTACCAGCGACCTTAAACGTCCTCCAAAGTGCTGAAAATCGTTCACCATGGAGAAGTCGTCCTAAAACCAAAAATTGTTAATGGTTGTTTATAGATGTTGTTCCTCGTTCCTGCGGCAGCACACATTGCTGTGTGTGACCACGCAGGAGCAAGGAACCTCACCTTACCTGCGTCCTGCCCGAAATGAGGAAGGAAGGAGGTGGGCAGGATGTTCGTCCCACTCATGTCTACCCCTCCGCTTTGATTGGCCGGCCGCTTAGTGACGTCACGGTGACGTCGCCGTGACGCCAAACGCACCTCCCCCTTGAGGGAGGGATTGTTCGGCAGTCACAGCGACGCCACCGACCAGGTATGTGCGTGTGATGCTGCTGTAGCAATAATGTTCGCTACGGCAGCGATCACCACATATCGGCCGTACGACGGGGCGGGTGCTATTGCGCTCACCATCGCCAGCAAATGCCAGCGATGTCGCAGCGTGTAAAACGGCCCTAAGAGAACAAGCAGAGACATCTAGTGAGCTGGGGCAGAGATATCCCTGGAGCAACCTGCATGGACTCAAAGGGTAAGAGCGACTACCTTCACCTTCAAAGCTGCAAGCAGCGTCTGCCACAGAGACATAAAGGAGTGCATTATGATGAAATATTGGACTGCATAAAGTTTTTTCTCTTGTGTATTTCCGCCCCTTTGATTTACAGCTATGTTGCTCACGACTGTTGTATGATGCCCTCCATTGTGCTGCGCCTTCTGAACATGTACTACATACATACAGTAAAGCATATCAGCTAGTCTCCATCCACCAGCTCAGAGACAACTTGAAAACTGGATTTGTGCTATTCCTCATGTATTCACTCAAGTTAGCTTATTCTGCAACTCACCTCAAATGACAGGTACTGTACTCTTTAAATATCTGTGTAAACTGGAAAGGATAAGTATATGGGA
Source organism: Anomaloglossus baeobatrachus (assembly GCF_048569485.1). NCBI lineage: Eukaryota > Metazoa > Chordata > Amphibia > Anura > Aromobatidae > Anomaloglossus > Anomaloglossus baeobatrachus. The sequence continues at coordinate 891,045,512 of NC_134353.1, read as the reverse complement.
CTTTAAAAAGCAACAGTACATTTTTAATATTTGATTTAGAATACTTCCTGTTGCCCATTCAAATGAGTGACTAGGGACCATCATTCTCATAATTGGCAGGGGTCAAAGTCGTTCGACCTCCACAATTACGATATTTAAAGGGGTAGTCCCAACTCCAAGATCCTATCTCAATATGTAATAAGTGTAATAATAATAATAATAATAATACTATTAGCAATTACCTCTACAATTTAAATGTGGTATAGTTCTCCTGATTAGCTATGTCTGTTACCTCATGTGCAGGGCATTGCAGCTTAGGTATCCATGGTTACGACCACAAGCAACTAACTGTCACTGTTAACAACCAATGAGTGGCCAAAATCATATAGTAGCGAACTCTAAAATAAGAACAAAAACCTATAGAGTACATAGAGTAAATAGCCAAAAAATGGAATCAAATTTTTATTTTTTTAACTGTCACTATTAGTGGACGTAACCATGGATACATAAGCTGCAATGCCCTGCACATGAGGTAAGGGACATAGCTAATCAGCAGAACTATACTACATTTTAATTTAGAGGTCATTACGAATATTATTATGATGTCTACTACATATTGGGATAGGATCTAGGAGAAGGGAATATCCCTTTAAGTCTTTTCGGCAATGTACACACGTTGACTATTTGGGGAGTTTTTTTACTCAGTATTTGTAGCCCAAACCAGGAGTGGGTAATAAATACAAACGTGGCGTCTGCGTTTCTATTATACTTTTCCTCTGATTGTGCCACTCCTGGTTTTGGCTACAAATACTGAGGTAAAAAACTCACCAAATACTTAGTGTGCACGTGGCCCTAGGTTTTTTTTGCTCTAAATTCTGTTTGCAAAGGGAGCCTGGCTTGGGATCTCTTTTAAGAGGCACATTTGGGTGTTTTTTTCTAATATGGGGGTTCCCTGCTGTCGTTATCTAGGTTAAGCACTTGCCTGAAATGCGTGTATGGTATTTATGAGCTTATGTTCTCCTGTGCCCACTGTCCTCTAGCTCTCTGCCCTCTGTCCCTGTATGCACTGCAGTTGGCATAAAACGCCGGCATGTGTAATTCCATAACTGTATGACCTTCATTACTTTTCTCCATTTCCTGGTAGATATTTTGATTCCTGTGATATCAATCCCGAGCTTCAGCGTCTTTCTCTTTACCTTTCCATAATGACGGCATACTTAAATGTGTCTATGTTATATCATAGGAGTAATTGTTAAATTATTTCCTCAGAAGGTTTTATTTGGTTGTTTACTACATTCTAATATATTGGAATGAATATGATCATTATGTCTTTATTTTGGGCTGGCATCAACGCTAGATAAAGCTGGGAAAATGCCGGGGACCACTGCTCTTGGGGAGACCAATGGCAAGTGATGTGTAGTGCCAGCATCTCTGCATTACGTGCCTCTCCCTGGCGGGGGGGGCAACCAACTCACCAGCGTGTCCGGACTGCATCCTCCCCCACACTCCCACGGCAGTCCATGTGCTTCTATGCGTCTACCTCCCAGAGGCTGTGCACGCTGCACAGGTCCCCTGGAAGTGCGCTCAGGGTGCGAACGCGCGTGCCTACTCTGCTCTTAAAGGGCTGGTGATCCATTTCCTATGGCTGAGAGGCACTAGGCACTGAAGGCATCCTCCCACTAGGGGAGATTCCTGCACAGCGCCTTTAGTTAGTCAGTCTTCCCATCTGCTAGCTAGTTGACAGGCTCTTTGCTTCTGTCCCGTTATCTATTCCTGTGCCTGCTTTCTCATACCCCCCATCTTCCAATACCTGTCTGATCCTGTTGTGCCCACCATACCTGTCTGCTCCATCTGTCCTGTCTGCCTCAACCATCCTGGCTGCACCTGCCTGTACTAAAGATTGTTTCTGCCTGCCTGCACCTGTATTCGTCCCTGCATTCCCTGCCCTGGGGGTCAGCTGCCACAGTCTCGGACACTGCCCTGGCAGTGGCACCTGGTGTCTACCTCGATGGTTGCCTAGTTAAGCCCCTCTCACATCAGGGTAAGCCCGGGTCCCCTCTGTGAACAGTGGGTCCACTCCTACTACTGCTCGCCTCACCACATATGTGAAAATGGTGTATTCTTGCCATGTTGAGGGCTCGATAACAAAGTGATCCACCCATTAGACTTTATTTACTTGGAGCCAGTCATGTGACTGTCAGTGTCATGAATACAAAAATAATAAATATTAAAACACCAAAAACAAAAAAGGGAAAAACAACATCTCTAATGGCAAGAATGACGCATAAAATGCCCCAACTATACAAAGATATCAAGGTTCTTAATACATAGTAGCATATATTAATAATTTTCTTCGCAATTTCAGCTTACAATAAAACCATCTGGTGATAAAATTAAGCATCCCATCGGCCCCACATCTAACAGTCGCGTTATCCATCTTATCTGACATTTTGGAGTTTTGCCACTGTTATGTGTACATTTACCAAGCTTCAACAACCTTGAAAGAGCACTGCGTCATACGAAAGACATCTGCTCTGGACAACGCACAAGCTTTGTAATAGTAAAGGGAGAATTCTCAATTTTTACTTTACAAATTTATGTTTCTTGTTTGTTTTTTTTTGTTTGTTTTTTTTAAAAAGTAGGAATAAATTAACAGGTCATAAGGACCTAACGGATAAGAGACATAAGGGTGCTTTACACGCTGCGACATCGCTAACGATATATCGTCGGGGTCACGTCGTTAGTGATGCACATCCGGCCCTGTTAGCAACATCGCAGCGTGTGACACCAAGGAGCAACGATCAACGAACGCACAAAAGTCGAAAATCGTTGATCGTTGACACGTCGCTCCTTTTCATAATATCGTTGGTGGTGCATGCCGCTGCTTGTTCATCATTCCTGTGGCGTCACACATCGCTATGTGTGACACCGCAGGAACAACAAACCTCTCCTTACCTGCGTCCACCGGCAATGAGGAAGGAAGGAGGTGGGCGACATGTTCCGGCCGCTCATCTCCGCCCCTCCTCTGCTATTGGGCGGCCGCTTAGTGACGCCGCAGTGACGTCGCTATGACGCCGAACGCACCTCCCCCTTGAAGGAGGGATTGTTCGGCAGTCACAGCGCCGTCGCTGAGAAAAGGTATGTGCGTGCCACGCTGCCGTAGCGATAATGTTCGCTGCGGCAGCGATCACCAAATGTCGCACGAACGACGGGGACGGGTGCTATCGCTAGCGATGTCGCACCGTGTTAAGCACCCTATAGAATATGCCATTACACCGCCTCGCCAGCTCACCTAATCATAAGTGGACCCTGGGGTCCCAGAGAGTAAGGAAAGATGGGCAAATTCAGTATATGGCCAGAGAGCACTGACCTGGATTATGGAGTGGAGTTGTGATAACAGATCCGCTCATCTCTACCGCTAATGTCTGATAGGCTAGGGTCCCATGTATAAGACTTCTGTCAAGCAACAGGAGTCACTCAACGGAATTTGTTCTTTTTCTTACTTTCCATAAATGGGAGGTCACTGGACCTCTGCTTTCAAATCTCAGATGTGAATAACTCCAACCACTGGGTGTGGAGCTATGAAAACAATAGAAAGCATGTGAGATACTGTTTTCAAAAGTTCTGCTTTCAGCTGATTCTATAGCTCCACTTCTAGCTGGCCGTAGGTATTCCCTTCTCAGCCATTATAAACTGAGACTTCAATGACCTTCCAAGAAAATCAAGGTGGAGGAATGAACATACACATTATTTCAAACTGTTGGAAAGAAGGTATACATGCAAACACACTTTTTCATTTTTGTCTACCTTTGGTGATAATGTAAAAAAATACAAGCTGTGGAAGAATAGGTTAAAGGGAACCAGTCAGTTAATATATACTACTCAAATTGGGGACAGCATATATCAGCTGCTGGCTGTATCATTCCAGCAATGTATGTTTGACTCTGAAACGCTGCAGTTTTCAGAGAAAAACATATTTTTCATAGCCGGCTAGGGACCGAGCCGCTCTGCACACTGTTGGACAGGCAGATTCCCAGTGGCTTCTCCTGTGTACTGTCCTGAACTGGGTAGAGACCCATCAGTCTCTGTCAGCGGGCGGGGAGAAGCCACCAGGGACTCACCTATTCGAACTGTCTGTCTCGCAGCTCTGTCCCTGGCTGGCTTTTGAAAGTATGTAGGGGGGGGGGTTTCGCCGCAGCTTAGTTAAACATACCTGACTGTGATCATACATCCAGTGGTTGATACATGCGGCTCACAGTTTGGCCAGTGTCAAGTACAAACCATAAGGCCTCCAATATGATTCTATCTTCAAGCGGGAACTGGATAAACAAATAGCTGGGATGATTTGGATCACCTGTTCTTGCAGGGCAGGGGGTTGGGCCCGATGGCCCTTGAGGTCCCTTCCAATTCTACCATTCTATGATTCATTAAGTACCAGCCATGTACTTTGTAATGTACCATCAGAACCAGTCATAGTGGTCACATGAGAACCGAGCTCTCCTTTTAAAGTGGTTGTCCATTTTAAGATTTACATTTTCCATAGAAATGGAGACCTATAAGATGACAAACAGAGCTGTCAAACACTACCCCTCTCTCCCACTGCTCCAGTCTGTTGGAGGGACGGCACGGGGCCTTTGTAGTTGTGGATGAGGCCAAGCCTGTGCTGCTGCGTAGGTCTTTGTTGACAGTCCACGCCCAGGCCGCCTCCCAAGTGGACTGGATAACCTTTCCCTTTATTGTAGGAATACACAGACACTTCAGACTTTCTTGTCAACATGGGAACTTTACTTGAATTTGCAAATAACTGAGGATTCTCACACATGCTGCAGGCATGACCTTTTCCCCAAAGAGGGTTCCAATAGTGTCAGTCACAGTACATTTTACGACTCACCGCTTCCTTGAGACTTGGGCTCTTGAAGATACACTCAAGCCTCTCATCGTCATCTCAAGTGTGATCGTACATATGCAGACTCAAACAGTCTCTTTGGGTCCACCCTGTCTCACCCACCGGGGCGTAAGCTATCGGGAAGGCCAGTGATACAATACTACTATGCTTTATGTCTATGGCCCGCTGTATAGAGTCTATCAGGCCTTTGGAAACAAAGATGAATTGTTGAGTATTTGCCATTAGAAGTTGGACGCCACCCAGGAACTCTTAGACTCAACCCTCTTTTAGACGCAATTTACTTGGCTGTCTCCGCCCTGTGCTCTGCTTTCTTGGACCTTGCATGTCTGAGTCCCAAGTCTGACCTGAAGATCTGGCTAAATATATTTATTTGGCTCCTACTTACCACGCCTCCAAGAGGCGCATCTGTCTCTTCTCACTCTATTCCCAATTTTTGTCAGAACCCTTTTTGTTTCCCTTACTTCACCCTTAAGGAGTGTACACAAACTGCAATCCAGAATTAACCCTGACTAACCCGAGATCACTGGGGAAGCAGTCACCCACACGCCAGCCACTAAGTGGCCATTCCTGAAATTGCAGATATGCATTTAGTAGTATATTGAAAAACTTCTACAAGGTCATATTATCCTCCAAGACGGGGAGGTGGCAGGACCCTAGACCCCCCCTACAAGTCTTTGCCGACTGGCTGCAGTGGTGACTTAAACTCTAAAATGCAAGTGGCCACTGCCACCAATCACTGGACTCAACCGCTCTGCTGATGTTCACAGCACAAGCTGCAGAGACCAGTGATTGGCTTCAGAGGTCACTGTCACTGTGATGTGATGTTTTCGGTGCCCA